>NW_025213679.1:1678-2503 GCF_004010195.1 Chiloscyllium plagiosum | reverse complement strand
CCCTCTCACTGTGCCCTGTTCCCTCTCTCTGTGCCCTGTTCCCTCTGTCTATGTGTCTTATTCCCTCTCACTGTGCCCTGTTCCCTCTCTCTGTGCCCTGTTCCCTCTCTCTCTGTGCTCTGTTCCTTCTCTCTGTTCTCTGTTCCCTCTCACACACCCTCTGGGTAGGAATGTTGCTCTGAAAGGGTTAATAATTAAGTTGCAATCAGCTCCTCCCAATTCGACGATGTCAGTCCGTTTTCCCAGCCGTATCCCGCCTGGGATCCTCATGGCAACAGACGAGGTCGCCCTAGCTCCTGGTGTGGTTCGGAATAAACTCCATGAGTAATATTGAGAACTCACGTTCAAAGAACTCACCATCAGTTTCCCTGGAGAGAACTGGCCTTGTTTATCTTTTTGAAAAGATCGCCGAAAGATGATTTCAGACACATGGAGGGCTTCTTTTTTGATAAAAGACGCTTGTTAGGAACTTAATTGCCTGACCTTATATTCAGGAAGTCAAATGCAGAAATTGCTGCAAAAACTCAGCAGATCTGGCCGAGTCTACAGAGAGAGAAATCCGATTTAACCTTTCAGGTCTTCCTCAGAATTAATGCATCAATCCGAAACGTTCACTCTGATTTCGCTCCACAGATGCTGCCAGACCTGCTGAGCTTTTCCAGCAATTTCTGTTGCGTTCCTGGTTTCCAGCATCTGCAGTTACAGTCAGACAACATAGAAACAGACCCTTCGGTCCAACCCGTCCATGCCGACCCAGGTATCCCAGATATCCCAACCCAAACTAGTCCCACCTGCCAGCACCCGGCCCATATCCCTCCAAACCCT
>NW_025213679.1:0-1202 GCF_004010195.1 Chiloscyllium plagiosum | reverse complement strand
CAATATTCCAACGGTGGCCTAACCAATGTCCTGTACAGCCGCAACATGACCTCCCAACTCCTGTACTCAATACTCTGACCAATAAAGGAAAGCATACCAAACGCCTTCTTCACTATCCTATCTACCTGCGACTCCACTTTCAAGGAGCTATGAACCTGCACTCCAAGGTCTCGTTGATTCCCCAGGACCTTCCCATTAAGTGTATAAGTCCTGCCCTGATTTGCTTTCCCAAAATGCAGCCACTCGCATTTACCTGGATTAAACACCATCTGCCGGTCTCCTTTCGGTTCTCACACTGAGAGCCCTCCAAGGGGGTTCATGGCTGTAAGGAAAAGTGTTTAGTTTGTCGTTTGGAGTTCTGGGTGACCCCCTTCCCGCGGAGTCTTGGGACCCTCACTAGCTCCCCCTCTGTCTCCCTGAGCACCCTTGAGGGTGAGCTGAACACAACAGAATCCTGGATCCGGCAGTGCCCCACCTTACTGTCTGAAAGGATTCCTCTGAAGATTTCCCCAGTACGCTGCGTCTGCAAAGTTCCCAGGGAAACTTGCCTTGAATATTCAGCACCTTTTGTCTTTATCCTTCAGGGACTAGGAATTATTGGCCAGAGCGATGCATACTGCAGAGAATAATTATTCATTTCTCTACGGGCCATGTGTTTTTGCACCCTCATCAGTCTCTTAAACGTTGTGCCTGCAATCAATCGATAATTTTGAGGTATATTAAAAAGCTCGCTTAATGTATTCTTTCAATCTGATCCCAATAAAACATACGCCCGGATCAGATACGGGGCAAAGGCTTTTAGATTGATGCTCTGATCGATGGGACTGAAGACACAGTGTACACTCCCCTCATAACACAGGAGGCAGAAAGCCAGCGTGGTGAAAGTGGGTACTTGCAGACGCTGGAGACCAGAGTCGAGATTAAAGTGGTGCTGGAAAAGCGCAGCAGGCCAGGCAGCATCCGGGGAGCAGGACTGTGTTCAATCGGGTCAATGGGCTGAGGAGCGGCAGATGGAGTTTAGTCATACAGCAAGAAGACAGACCCAACCAGTCCATGCTGACCCGTAGTCCCAAACCAAACTCCTGGCCCATATTCCTCCAAAGAGGAGAAAGTGAGGGCTGCAGATGCTGGAGATCAGAGCTGAAAATGCGATGCTGGAAAAGCGCAGCAGGTCAGGCAGCAGGAGAATCGACGTTTCGGGC
>NW_025213678.1:34878-35000 GCF_004010195.1 Chiloscyllium plagiosum | reverse complement strand
TCTGCCATAGATGCTGTTGGATGCAAATCTTATCAGATCGAGTGGATCGGTTGGAGAGACAGATAGAAGCGATGAGGAATTTGCAACAGCAACAGTATGTGATGGATGGCAGTTATAGGAAG
>NW_025213678.1:33535-34666 GCF_004010195.1 Chiloscyllium plagiosum | reverse complement strand
ATATCTGGATTACTCCCAGTGCTACGAGCTAGTGAGGGCAGGAATAGGAGGATAGAGCAGATGAATGCATGGCTGAGGAGCTGGTGTAAGGGAGAAGGATTCACATTTTTGGATCATTGGAATCTCTTTTGGGGTAGAAGTGATCTGTACAAGAAGGACGGATTGCACCTAAATTGGAAGGGGACTAATATACTGGCAGGGAAAATTGCTTGGACTGCTTGGGAGGATTTAAACTAGGCAGATGGGGGGTGGGACCCATGGAGATAGTGAGGAAAGAGATCGATCTGAAACGGGTACAGCTGAGAACAGAAGTGAGTCAAACAGTCAGGGCAGGCAGGGACAAGGTAGGACTAATAAATTAAACTGCATTTATTTCAATGCAAGGGGCCTAACAGGGAAGGCAAATGAACTCAGGGCATCGGACTGGGATATTATAGCAATTACAGAAACATGGCTCAGGGATGGGCAGGATTGGCAGCTTAATGTTCCAGGATACAAATGCTACAGGAAGGATAGAAAGGGAGGCAAGAGAGGAGGGGGAGTGGCATTTTTGATAAGCTGTGCTGAGGGAGGGTATTCTCGGAAATACATCCAGGGAAGTTATTTGGGTGGAATTGAGAAATAAGAAAGGGATGATCACCTTATTGGGATTGTATTATAGACCTCCCAATAGTCAGAGGGAAATTGAGAAACAAACTTGTAAGGAGATCTCAGCTATCTGGAAGAATAAGAGAGTAGTTATGGTAGGGGATTTTAACTTTCCAAATATCGACTGGGACTGCCATACTGTTAAAGGTTTAGATGGAGAGGAATTTCTTAAGTGTGTACAAGAAAATTTTCTGATTCAGTATGTGGATGTAGTGAAGGTGCAAAACTTAACCTACTCTTGGGAAATAAGGCAGGGCAGGTGACTGAAGTGTCAGTGGGGGAGCACTTTGGGGCCAGTGGCCATAATTCTATTTGTTTTGAAATAGTGATGGAAAAGGATAGACCAGATCTAAAAGTTGAAGTTCTGAATTGGAGAAAGGCCAATTTTGATGGTATTAGGCAAGAACTTTTGAAAGCTGATTGGAGGCAGATGTTCGCAGGTAAAGGGACAGCTGGAAAATGGGAAGCCTTCAGAAATGAGAT
>NW_025213678.1:19532-21691 GCF_004010195.1 Chiloscyllium plagiosum | reverse complement strand
AGATAGGATAGTGAAGGCGGCGTTTGGTATGCTTTCCTTTATTGGTCAGAGTATTGAGTACAGAAGTTGGGAGGTCATGTTGCGGCTGTACAGGACATTGGTTAGGCCACTGTTGGAATATTGCGTGCAATTCTGGTCTCCCTGCTATAGGGAGGATGTTGTGAAACTTGAAAGGGTTCAGAAAAGATTTCCAAGGATGTTGCCAGGGTTGGAGGGTTTGAGCTACAGGGAGAGGCTGAACAGGCTGGGGCTGTTTTCCCTGGAGCGTCGGAGGCTGAGGGGTGACCATGTAAATTCTAAATACATGTTCTGAATTTTAAATTCTACATTGTAACTTCATTGTAAATTGTAAATTCTACATTCTAAATTCTATATTCTAAATTCAAAATTTTGAAATTCTAAATTCTAGAGTATTATACACTTAATGGTGAGGTCCTGGGGAGTGTTGCTGAACAAAGAGACCTTGGAGTGCAGGTTCATAGCTCCTTGAAAGTGGAGTCACAGGTAGATAGGATAGTGAAGAAGGCGTTTGGTATGCTTTCCTGGATTGGTCAGAGTATTGAGTACAGGAGTTGGGAGGTCATGTTGCGGCTGTACAGGACATTGGTCAGGCCACTGTTGGAATATCATGTGCAATTCTGGTCTCCTTCCTATCGGAAAGATGTTGTGAAACTTGAAAGGGTTCAGAAAAGATTTACAAGGATGTTGCCAGGGTTGGAGGATTTGAGCTACAGGGAGAGGTTGAACAGGCTGGGGCTGTTTTCCCTGGAGCTTCGGGGGCTGAGGGGTGACCTTATAGAGGTTCACAAAATTATAGGGGTATGGATAGGGTAAATAGACAAAGTTTTTTTTCCCTGAGGTGGGGGAGTCCAGGACTAGAGGGCATAGGTTTAGGGTGAGAGGGGAAAGATGTAAAAGAGACCTAAGGGGCAGCTTTTTCACACAGAT
This sequence comes from Chiloscyllium plagiosum, assembly GCF_004010195.1. Lineage (NCBI taxonomy): Eukaryota > Metazoa > Chordata > Chondrichthyes > Orectolobiformes > Hemiscylliidae > Chiloscyllium > Chiloscyllium plagiosum. The sequence goes on along the minus strand of NW_025213678.1, from coordinate 20,743 downwards.
GGTGGTACATGTATGGAATGAGCTGCCAGAGGATGTGGTGGAGGCTGGTACAATTGCAACATTTAAAAGGCATTTGGATAGGTATATGAATTGGAAGGGTTTGGAGGGATATGGGCCGGGTGCTGGCAGGTGGGACCAGATTGTGTTGGGATATCTGGTCGGCATGGACGGGTTGGACCGAAGGGTCTGTTTCTGTGCTGTACGTCTGTGACTCTATGACTCTATTTAGTGTTTTATTCATTCACGGGCTGTGGTCATTGCTGGCTGGGTTACTTACGAACATGTATTTGTCCCTCCCTACTTGCTCCAAGTGCTTTTAAAAGTCAACCCCGTTGCTGTGTGGGGTCTGGAGTCAGGTGTACGCCCACCTCTGGTACGGAAGGCAGATTTCCCTCCCCCTTGAGTGACCCCCCCCCCCCCCCCCCCCCCCCAAGTGGGTTTTCATTTCCACAGTCGATAACTGCTGTCACCATGCATCGAGGTGAGCTTCCAGTTTCAGGTTTATCAACTGAACCTAAATCCTGCTGACTGCTGTGGGATTCGAACCTGTGTCCCCAGCCTGGATGACTTACCCAGTGACGTTACCCCCCTGCACCGTACTTCCCCGTGGCACTGTCATTGCGACTTCACCCTCAGTGTCCCATTTTCGTGTCGTCCTGCCTGGACTGAGTTACTCACTGCACTTTATTTTGATGTTTTGGCATTTTAGCTGGTGTGTCAGTGACTTCCAGTAACACCGGTGTCCCAGACATCTCAGGATCTGTGTACAGTAAGACCCAGCAGGTAAGCCCGGTTCAGATTAAATGGAGCAGGAGCGCTTCCTCTTCCCTTTGGTTTTCATTTGTTAACGTACCCTCACCATCGCCCCCTGCTGCTGTATAGGGTCAGGGGCCTGTACCAACTACCCTCCCTCACCTCTCCCCCCTCACTTGTTGCCCGTGTGTGTGGGAACGTTCCCCATCACGTCCCTTTTCCATCTTTCCCTTCCCTCCCATCTGCCTGGACTGCGCCAGCCTCCATGTTCCTGCAGAAAGGCGGTGATCCTGCTCCGTCCCAAGTGCCTCTGGGTAATTTGCCCTCAGCATCGGCTCTGAGCAGGGCGTCTGGTGGGACAGGGGTTAGCGCTGGGACGGGATTGTCTCCCTCTGTCTCTCTGTCTCTGTCTCTCTCTGTCTCTCTCTCTGTCTCTGTCTGTCTCTCTCTCTGTCTCT
>NW_025213678.1:17492-19436 GCF_004010195.1 Chiloscyllium plagiosum | reverse complement strand
TCTCTCTCTCTCTCTGTCTGTGTCTCTCTCTCTCTCTCTGTCTCTCTTTTGCTGCCTCCGCAGTCTTTCGAGAAGCAGGGCTTTCACGCTGGAACTCCGGCAGCCTCCTTCAACCTGCCGTCAGCGCTGGGCAGTGCGGGTCCAGTGAATCCTGCCACCGCAGCCGGCTACCCGCCGCCGTTCATGCACATCCTGGCACCGCACCAGCAGCAGATGCACTCTCAGATCCTGCACCTCCAACAGGACGGCCAGGTACACGGAGTGGGGGGGGGGGGGGGGCGGGTGCGAGAGGGAGGGCTGCATCTGACCCTCGAGCTTTTACACCCAGCTCAGGGCAGCATGCTTTAACGCTCGCGTTGCATCAAGTTACTCCCCTGCCCGCTGCATTCTGGGATATCCAGCTGGATGGGGCTGACTGGCCTCTTTGCGGAGACAGTGAGGGGGGGGGGGGGGGGGGGGCGGGTGCGAGAGGGAGGGCTGCATCTGACCCTCGAGCTTTTACACCCAGCTCAGGGCAGCATGCTTTAACGCTCGCGTTGCATCAAGTTACTCCCCTGCCCGCTGCATTCTGGGATATCCAGCTGGATGGGGCTGACTGGCCTCTTTGCGGAGACAGTGAGGAAAGCAGGCGTTGGGGATCAGAGTTGAGAGTGGGGGTGCTGGAAAAGCACAGCAGGTCAAGCAGCATCCGAGGAGCAGGAGAATCGACGTTTCGGGCCGGAGCCTCGGATGCTGCCTGACCTGCTGTGCTTTTCCAGCACCCCCACTCTCAACTCTGGTCTCATTTCCACCTGGCCACATGTGCCTGGTCTGTACCTCTTCGTAGGCGTATTTGTAGGGACTCCATGACATGGACGTGCCGATCCAAATTTGGAGGGTGGGGGGCTGAGTTGTCAGGTGCCCTTTGGATGGGCGTCTGGCATTGGCCGTCCTATTGTCAAATCCCCCTCCCAGCCCGTGATCTGGTCCACTGATGCCAAGGGTCAGTGCTGAGGGAGCGGGCGCTGTCTGGAGGGTGGGGTGTCGAGGGAGCGGGCGCCGTCTAGAGGGTGGGGCACAGAGGGGGCTGCTTTTTCTGGGGGCAGGCCGTGAGCAAATTTTGGTTGGAGACCAAAACAAACTGCAGATGCCGCAATCCGAGGTAGACTGGCAGGAGGCTGGGAGAACACAGCAAGCCAGGCAGCATCAGGAGGTGGAGAAGTCAATGTTTCGCGTGGAACTCTTCACGGCTGGGAATTGGGCTAAGGGGAGTTGCAGAGAAAGGGTGTAGTTGGGTCATGGGGTGAGGTGGAGAGAGGTGAACACAGATAGAGGTCGCTCAGTGAGCGGGGCGAATGGAAGGGAGGGTCGGTCAGAGGGATTAAAGGGAGGGGGAGAGGCTGAGAAGGGAGTCGGGGGAACGGGGCTTTTGAGTTCTCCAATTTCAAATAACCTCCCAAGAGGGATGCTACACAAATGAAATTCCAGCGGTCTGGTGGTCTGAGGAGTTGCGGCAGGGGTGGTGCTTTGAAAAGGGTTTAATCGGAGAGACGACTGAAAGGAGCTCTCTTCTGTTGAGTGTGGAAACAGCGCACGAGCTGGCCCTTCGGCCCACCATGTCTGTGCTAGCCACTGGGCTGTTCTGACCACACTCGTTCCCCACCTGCCCGCAGGTAGTTGGGGGCGTGAGCTGGAGAGTTTGCGGGACTGTGCGCGGAGGGACAAGTGGCAAAGTGAACAGGTTTTAAATATTTTTTTTCCTTCTTTCTTTCTCCCCCCCCCCCCCCCATCCCCGCGGTCTATAGAGCGGAACAGGCCAGCGTACTCAAACCAGCAGCATCCAGCAGAAATCGCAGGGGAATAAGTCTGCTTACAACAGCTCGGGCTACTGGGGTCCCAACTGAGCAGAGCAAGGGGAGGGGTGAGAGGGGGGGTGGTGGTGATTGTGGGAAGTGAGGTTGTGGC
>NW_025213678.1:8543-15937 GCF_004010195.1 Chiloscyllium plagiosum | reverse complement strand
CACACCACCCCCCGTCTGTCTCTCTCTCGCCCCCCTCCTTGGTCTCGCTCCCCTGCTCAGTCACCCGCCCTGATTGTGTCCCTCTTCACGGTGCGCAGCCTTGTATTTAGCAGCTGGGACGCTCCCAGTGCATCGCCCCCCTCCTTGGTCTCGCTCCCCTGCTCAGTCACCCGCCCTGATTGTGTCCCTCTTCACGGTGCGCAGCCTTGTATTTAGCAGCTGGGACGCTCCCAGTGCATCTCAGGAGTGTCCCAACCCCATTTATCCTCCTCATGGCGAAGGCATGAACAGCATTCTCCCGCAATTGCCTTCCTGAAGCTCGATCGGGGTGTTAATTGACCCCCTTTGCACCATCCCCACTTGTTGTAATTCTAGCTGTTAGTGCTGCTGCAGAGCTGTTTTCACAGGCTGAAACCTGGACATCGGATCCTTTCTGTTTAACAAATGTGATGCCTTACTCAATGGAGCGTCAGCACCAAAAGCTGCTGCTTTGGTTTTAACCAAAGCTAAGCACTGAAAGAAAATCACTAATATAAAATAAAGCAAGTTATCAAAACACAGACAGCTGTGCCCAAATACCATCGCCTTACAGTGTCAATTTCAGACAGATTATTCATTTGTTTCAAAAGTGTAAGTTCCCAGTTCGTACCTGTGACACGGCCTTATGTGAATACTGCTCGCTGCGCTGGAAAGTTCACTTTCAGATGTTTTGTCACCCTACTATTCCAACCGGAACGCACTCAACAAACACGTCGAGTTGGACCCCATTTACCACCCCCTAAGAAAAAAGAACCAGAAATGACATTACCGCAGGAAATCAACCATGTAAATAGAAAGCAGGAATTATCAGCAGTGCTTCGCCCGGAGGCCCACTGAAGATGTTACCTCGTAGGGCGACAAGACGGCTGGAAACGAACCTTCCAGCTCAGCGAGCAAACCTCCATCCAGGACCTGAACCTCAGCTACGCACTTTCTCTAAACTCGCTGGCGTGAATAGTCACAGAATTGAAAGCCAGGGCTTTCTCAATCTCTTCCATGTTCTTGTCGATTTTTCTAACGCACGTAATCCTGACCTGGAGGTTGCAAGTGTAACCTCCCTGAACTGTTCTGTACTGCATTAAGAGCTGCGCTGCGATGAAGTCGCGACTGTCCTAAAACCAGCACAAGCTAATGGCCTTCAGTGTTCGCACTGCCAGTGCTGAATCCAATACACTTAATACTCTCAGAGGTTCACTGTTCTCTGAAACTCAATGGAGTAGGTTATGTATCCAGAAAGCAAGTCTGCTGCAGTGATTTATTACACCCTTCACAAATAATACGTGAGCACCCATATGCCACTAGTGTGAAAGCCAAGCTCTGAAAATTATGTAAATCAGGCAGCACAGCACGACTCCAAAAAAATATGCAAAGGTTTTCTTTCAAAAGCAGGCTGTTTATGTCATAGAGATGTACAGCATGGAAACAGACCCTTCGGTCCAACACGTCCATGCCGACCCAGTATCCTAACCTAATCCAGCCCCATTTGCCAGCACCTGGACCATATCCCTCCAAACCCTTCCTATTCATGTCCCCATCCAGATGCCTTTTAAATGCTGTCATTGTACCAGCCTCCACCACTTCCTCTGGCAGCTCATTCCATACACGCACCACCCTCTGAGTGAAAACGTTGCCTCTCAGATCCCTTTTAAATTTACCCCCCTCACCCTAAACCTATGCCCCTCTAGTTCTGGACTTCCCCCACCCCAGGGAAAAGACCTTGTCTGTTTACCCTACCCATGCCCCTAATGATTTTATAAACCTCTATAAGGTCACCCCTCAGCCTCTGACGCTCCAGGGAAAACAGCCCCGGCTTGTTCAGCCTCGCCCTGTAGCTCAACGCTGGCAACATCCTTGTAAATCTTTTCTGAACCCTTTCAAGTTTCACGACACCCAAACTGGTCCACGCTGCCCAAAATGTCTGTCAGCGCTAACCCCATTTCTGTGCACTTGGCCCATATCCTTCTAATCCTTTCCAATTTGTCCAAATGTAGTTAATAGATTAGATTCCCTACAGTGTGGAAACAGGCCCTTCATCCCAACCAGTCCACACCGACCCTCCGAAGAGTAACCCACCTAGACCCATTTCCCTCTGACCAATGCACCTAACACTAGGGGACAATTTAGCACGGCCAATTCACCCTGACCTGCACATCTGTGGACTGTGGGAGGAACCCGGAGGAAACCCACGCAGACACAGGGTGAATGTGCAAACTCCACACAAGACAGTCGCCTGAGGTTGGAATTGAACCTGGGACCCTGGTGCTGTGAGGCAGCAGTGCTCACCCACTGAGCCGCGTACTGCCATTCCCACCTCAACCAGTTCCGCTGGCAGCTCATTCCAGACATGTACCACCCTCTGTGTAAAAAGCATTGCTCCTCAGGTTCCCTTTTATCCTTTCCTCTCTACCTTGAACTGATGCCCTCTCGTCTGTGATTCCCCAACCCTGTTATATTAATAGTCATGATATGTTGACATCAAATTATACCGAGATACCACGTGATGGTATTACTGGACAAGTCAAATCCCAGAATTAAATTTGTCTTAATCGTGTTTTGCTTTTCAGTTTCGGCAATAACCTTGGATGTCCCTTTGTAGCTCCTTGAAGAGAAGAGTCTTAGGTAGACAGGTCAGTGAAGGTGTTTGAGACACTTATCTTTAATTGGTCAGTGCATTGAGTACTGGAGCTGGGAGAACATTTTGGGGCTGGACAGGACAGTGGTGAGGCCGCGTTTGCAATACTGCATTCAGTTCTGGTCTCCCTGCTGTGAGGAAGGGTGTTGTGAAACTTGAAAGCGTTCAGAAAAGATTTACCAGGATGTTGCCAGGTTGAGCTATAGGGAGAAGCTGAATAGGCTGGGGCAAATTTCCTCAGAGCGTTGGAGGCTGAGGGGTGACTTTTATAGAGGTTTTATGAAATCATGAAGGGCATGGATAGGATTAATTTAGGATATCTGGTCAGCAGAGACGAGTTGGACCAAACGGTCTGTTTCCATACTGTATGGCTCTGACTCTATACAGAATTTGTTTTCTCTGACAGAAATGCAATAAAGCAATGCTACAGTTGTGGCTTAAACAATAAAACAAGTTTTTATTGTGCAGTGCAAATGCAGATGAAATAGAATAATGCATTCTATTTACAGTGAATTTGCATTTAAAGATTTTGAAATACAGCAAACCACAATCCCAACAGCACCTCCATACAGTGCTCACAGAGAACATATCGTTGTGCCTTCAATTTCTGACCTTAAGAATCTCGTAAACTTCGTCGAGCCTTCATTTAAGTCCTGTGTAGGCTTTCTCAGCTTTAGATGACAGTTTTAACCAAACACTTCTGATCGGGAACTTTTAACTAGACAGCCCTTTTATCAACAGTTATAAACTCCCTCCCTTTCTTGGCTGTTTTACACATTGAACTCCAACCCAAGATATCTATCGTTTGAAAATAAAATGCTACCTTTTCCAGGCTTTGGGTGTTTCCCCTATTTTTAACCACCTCTGATTTTAAACTGAAAGCTGACTCACACTTTATTGAGTCCCTAACTCTCCCCTTATAAAAGGGAACTCCCTTTTGCACTTCTCTTCTTAAAGACATAACAATGTCTAAAAATACTCAAGATAATCACGCAAATCCTTCAGACACATGGACCAACACCAATATGCCACTATATCAAATCTGACCTCTCAATTGTATTAACAGCTCTGAATCTCAAATTAGATTAGATTTTTGATTAGATTCCCTACACTGTGGAAACCGGCCCTTCGGCCTAACAAGTCCACACCGACCCTCCGAAGAGCAACCCACCCAGACCCGTTTACCCCTGACTAATGCCCCTAACACAATGGGCAATTTAGAATAGCCAATTCACCTGACCTGCACATCTTTTTGGACTGTGGGAGAATGTGCAAACTCCACACAGACAGTCGCTCGAGGCGGGAATCGAATCCAGGTCCCAGGCGCTGAGAGGCAGCACTGCTAACCGCTGAGCCACTGTGCCACCCCTATCACAAGATACAATGATCAGTTTCCGAGCGTAACTTTGGGGATAAGTTCACTAGAATTGCACGTTGCTTTAGTCTGAACGATTCTACAACCTGCACCTTATCATTTTTGACAAACCAGTATGCGCCATCTTCTGCAGATCAAGGTCAATGCATCCTTTACCTAGTTTGCATGTTACAGCTCACCATGGGAGCAAATTACTGCAGATGCTGAAATCAGCAAACACTAGAGATCACAGTGGGTCAGGTAGCATCCAAGGAGAGAGAGCAAGCTAACTAACATCTAGATTTGAAATACTAGTTTGCTCTCCATGGATGTTGCCTGGCCTGCTGTGATCGCCAGCACTTGTGTGTTCACCTACTGTTTATTAGTTATTTCGCTGAAATATCTATTAATTCCATCCTAGTGAACTTGCAGCATCGTGTCAAATTTTAGTTCAATCAAATGCTTTGGACTCTGATCATTCTCTAACTAACTATAATTTCCCTTTTTGTTTGATTGTTCGACACTCCATTTCCCATCCCATTTCTCACGGAACACATCTGGATGCATGTATCTGGGCGGCTCAGTGGTTAGCACTGCCGCCTCAGGGAGCCAGGTTCGACTCTAGCCTCAGGGCGACTGTCTGTGTGGAGTTTGCACATTCTCCCCGTGTCTGCGTGGGTTTCCTCCGGGTGCTCCGGTTTCCTCCCACAGTCCAAAGAAGTGCAGCTCAGGGTGGATTGGCCAGTGCTAAATTGCCCCGTAGTGTCCAGGGGTATGTTTGTTAGGGGTAAAAAAAAAATAGTGGTAGGGTAGGGGAATGGGTTTGGGTGGGATACTCTTCGGAGGGTCGGTGTGGACCTGTTGGGCCGAAGGGCCTGTTTCTACGCTGTAGGGATTCTATGAATAGGAAGGGTTTAGGGCTGAGGTGGGGAACCTTTTCATGTTAGAAGGCTGCGTTATGTTAGTTGAAATCTAATAAGGCCGCATCCAATAAACTTCAATTATATAATCTTCAAAATGCACATTTTTAAAATTGTGGCAGTCAGTCTGTGAGGATTATTTCCTTGAATTTTCTTTTACTCTCTGGTATTTTAAATACATTCATTTTAAGATTAAAAATAATAAAGGATGAAAAATAACATATGAATAAAAAATGAAAGATTTGTTCTGCAAAATTTGGATTCAGGATCTAGATTAGAGTGTTGCTGGAAAAGCACATCAGGTCAGGCAGCATCCGAGGAGCAGGAAAATCGACATTTCGGGCAAAAGCCCTTCATCAGGAATACCTGATGTTCCTCATTCCTGATGAAGGCCTTTTGCCCGAAACGTCGATTTTCCTGCTGCTCGGATGCTGCCTGACCTGCTGTGCTTTTCCAGCACCCACTCTAATCTAGACTCTGGTTTCCAGCATCTGCAGTCATTGGTTTTACCTAAAGTTTGGGTTCATTCAAAAGGCCACACACACTGGCCGAAAAGGCTGCAGGGTTCCCCACCCCTGCTTCCGAGGGAAAAGAGCCAAATGCTGGCAAATGGGACTAGATTAATTTAGGATATCTGGTCAGCATGGACGAGTTGGACCGAAGGGTCTGTTTCTGTACTGTACATCTCTATGACTATCACACTGTTATGCCGATGATTAGTGCTAAATTAAATTAATCCCTTCTGCCTGCCCTTGGTCCGTATCCCATCATTCCTTGCATATTCATGTGCTAATCCCTTCAAATGCCCCTACTGAATTTGCCACCACCCCTGGCAGCATGTTCCAGACTCTCGATGTAAAAACTTGCCCCCTCACGTCTCCTTTTGAATTTTTTTTCCCCCTCTCACCTTAAACGCATGCCCCTAGTATTAAACATTACAACTGTGGGGGAGAAAACATTCTGATCAGGAACCTTATCTGTCTGTGTGTGTGTGTGTGTCTGGTAATTTTATAGACCTCTATCCAGTGGTCTCTCAATGTCCAGAGAAAATAACCCTTCTAACTGCATATCTTCGAATGCATCCTGGTAAACCACTTCTGCGCACACTCCAAAGTCTCCGCACCCTTCCTGTAAGGTGGTGACCGGAACTGAACACAGTGCCCCTAAGTGTTGCTTGACCAAAGACTTATTAAGCTGCTCTCTGCCCTCCTCATTTTCCGTTTCAAAGTTTCTCTCTGATTCTGTTTTCCTTCCAATTCAAGATTTTTTTCAAGTCTCTTCCCTGATTCTCGATTGAAAAATAATTGTAAACCTGAGCTGATTCTAGATGTGTCCTCACTGTCCAGTTTCCCCCCCACCGTTCCAATTCCTAATGTTGACTAATCTCTTCCCATCATCTCTTCCAATGTGATTGTCTTTCCTTTCCACTCTGTGCATCTGCTAAATCTGAGATCAGAGTCGCGAGTGGGGTGCTGGAAAAGCACAGTGGGTCAGGCAGCATCTAAGGAGCAGGAGAGTGGATGTTTCAGGCGTAAGCCCTTCCTTCAGGAAGGTCCTGGTGAAAGGCTTATGCCCAAAACATCAATTTTCCTGCTCCTCGGACGCTGCCTGACCTGCTGTGCTTTTCCAGCGCCACTCTGTCGACTGTGACCTCCAGCCCTCACTTTCTCCTAACGGAGTTCAGTCTAACTCAAAGATGTCAGGTAACTAGATTGCCTACAGCGTGGAAACAGACCCTTCGGTCCAACCAGTCCACACCGACCCTCTGAAGAGTAACCCACCCAGACCCATTTCCCTCCGAATAATGCACCTAACACTGTGGGCAATTTAGAATGGCCAATTCACCTGAGCAGCTTTGGACTGTGGGAGGAAACCCACACAGATACAGGGAGAATGTGCAAACTCCTCACAGGCAGTTGCCCAAGGCTGGAATCGAACCTGAGACCTAGGTACTGTGAGGCAGCAGTGCTAGCCACCGTGCAACCCTTAATCCTGTTATATCTGGTCAAGGCCACAGTGTGGTCTAAAAATTGGGAAAACTTCCTGCTTTAAACTGAGGAAACAGGACGATTATGTTATACTTTTAAAAACGTGTGTCTGGATTGTCACTTGTATCTAAAACGCTGTTTGATTTAAGCAGGAAGGGTAAATGCTGGACATGTTGGTACTGTGTGTGAGAGAGTGTGTGTGTGTGGAGAGAGAGAGCGAGTCTGTGTCTGAGCGTGGCTGTGTGTGTGTGTGAGAGAGAGAGAGAGAGAGTCTGTGTCTGAGCGTGGCTGTGTGTGTGTGAGAGAGAGAGAGAGTCTGTGTCTGAGCGTGGCTGTGTGTGTGTGAGAGAGAGTCTGTGTCTGAGCGTGGCTGTGTGTGTGAGAGAGTCTGTGTCTGAGCGTGGCTGTGTGTGTATGAGAGAGAGTCTGTGTCTGAGCGTGGCTGTGTGTGTGTGAGAGAG
>NW_025213678.1:0-1132 GCF_004010195.1 Chiloscyllium plagiosum | reverse complement strand
GAAAGATGTTGTGAAACTTGAAAGGGTTCAGAAAAGATTTACAAGGATGTTGCCAGGGTTGGAGGATCTGAGCTATAGGGAGAGGCTGAACAGGCTGGGGCTGTTTTCCCTGGAGCGTCAGAGGCTGAGGGGTGAGCTTGTAGAGGTTTATAAAATTATGAGGGGCATGGATAGGATAAATAGCCAAGGTCTTTTCCCTAGTGTGTGGGAGTCCAGAACTAGAGGGCATAGGTTTAGGGTGAGAGGGGAAAGATATAAAAGGGACTGAAAGGACAATGTTTTCACACAGAGGGTGGTGTGTATATGAAATGAGCTGCCAGAGGAAGTGATGTAGGCTGGTACAATTACAGCATTTAAAAGGCATCTGGATGGTATATGAATAGTACAGGTTTAGGGGGATATGAGCCAAGCACTAGCAAATGGGACTAGGTTAGGTTAGGATATCTGGTCAGCATGGACGAGTTGGACCAAAGGGTCTGTTTCTGTGCTGTACAACTCTATCACTCCCCGTCTCTTAACTGCCCTCAGAACAATGAGGGACTGGGGATAAATGCTGACCTAGACAATGACACCCATGTCCGACGAACAAATTTCAAACTATGCAACATGTCAGGGAGTTTGCAAAGGTGGCCAAGGAGAATGCATCTTTTAATGCCATATCCGAGTAAATACACTGCCAGCTTCAAACACTGTTCATCCCTCATCTATCAACAGTCTCTAGCTGTCAAGACTCATTGCTAACTCTCTGAGGATGGGAACTCATGCAAAATGCTAAAAATCACACAACACCAGGTTATAGTCCAACAGGTTTAATTGGAAGCACTAGCTTTTGGAGCACAGCTCCTTCATCAGGTGGTTGTGGAGTACACGATTGTAAGACAGAATTTATAGCAAAAGTTTATAGTGTGATGTAACTGAAATTATACATTGAAAAATATCTTGATTGTTTGTTAACTCTCCCATCTGTTAGAATAACCATGGTAGTTTCACTTCTTTCATATGTAAATCGCAAAACTTTTTTGAGAAGTTACATTCTTAAGTGAACTTTAACAATTGGTATCAGCCCAGATGATGTATTGAAGGTGTTAGCCCCCAGTGTGCTGCTATCTATGCCATAATGTTTAGACTGATT
>NW_025213677.1:27887-35000 GCF_004010195.1 Chiloscyllium plagiosum | reverse complement strand
AATGAATATGAAAAAGAAACTTCAGAGATACCACAGATATTAAATTATTCTGTAACGTAAAATGGGCGACTATTAGCTTAATGAAACAGAACCCTCGGAATTTTGAAACATGAATTACTTCTTTGGTTCATTCTGCAGGAAATGTACCGATTTGATTCTTCATTTACCCACTTTATTTCATTGGAGTTTGCCACATCTGGAATTCTGCACGGTTCCCAATGCACAACTCCCAACTGCACTGCCACAATTCTGCCATCAAAATAACTGAACCATGATTGGGGCCGATATTCTGAGGAGTGAAAAACACTACTGGTTTGCTATTCCGTGCGTATTAAGTTGCATCTGGACTGAGTTTGACATTTCGACCTGGTACAACTGCTTCTGGTTCCTTCAGAAACCCAACTGTTCCGTCCTGGCTCATGAAAGTTAGGAGTTAGAGTTAAAATATTTTGGTTTGCAGAATAATCGTCCGATGCATCTGATTATCTATTAGAATAAGTCAAGCAGGCCCATCTGAATTCCATGACTTTAATAATACGAACGGATGGTTTCAATGCAGAAAAAAATGCTGATCAGAAATTTATGTTTTCTGGACAATTACCACAGAATGTGCTGGTTTGGGACTCTCCCACAGTTTGATACATAAACCATTCTGCAAGAGCATCAAATGCCATCTAATTATGTGAGCATTTTGGCTAAAGTGGAAAGATGGGGCAGACGTCCTGACCCTTGCGAGACCGCACTAGTCACCACTTCATACTCCAAAAAAAAAGTCTCATGCTCTTTAGAGTCATAGAGATGTACAATATGGAAACAGACCCTTCAGTCCAACCGACCAAATATCCCAACACAATCTAGTGCCAGCACTCGGCCCATATCCCTCCAAACTTTCCTATTTATATACCCATCCAAATGCCTCTTAAATATTGCAATTATACCAGCCCCCACCACTTCTTCTGGCAGCTCATTCCATACACGTACCACCCCTCTGTGTGAAACGGTTGTCCCTTAGGTCTCTTTTGTATCTTGCCCCTCTCACCCTAAACCTATGCCCTCTAGTTCTGGACTCCCTGACCCCAGGGAAAAGACGTTGTCTATTTATCCTATCCATGCCCCTCATAATTTTGTAAATCTCTAAAAGGTCACCCCTCAGCCTCTGACACTCCAGGAAAAACAGCCCCAGCCTGTTCAGCCTAGCCCTATTGCTCAAATCCTCCAATCCTGACAACATCCTTGTAAATCTTTTCTGAACCCTTTCAAGTTTCACACAGCCCCAGCCTGTTCAGCCTCTCCCTGTAGCTCAAATCCTCCAACCCTGGCAACATCCTTGTAAATCTTTTCTAAATTCTTTCAAGTTTCACAACATCTTTCCGATAGGAAGGAGACCAGAATTGCATGCAATATTCCAACAGTGGCCTAACCAATGTCCGCAACATGACCTGCCAACTCCTGTACTCAAGACACTGACCAATAAAGGAAAGCATACCAAACACCTTCCTCACTATCCTATCTACCTACGACTCCACTTTCAAGGAGCTATGAACCTGCACTCCAAGGGAGGTAACCCTCTTTGCTGTCCACTACACCTCCAATTTTGGTGTCATCTGCAAACTTACTAACTGTTCCTCTTATGCTCTCATCCAAATCATTTATGTAAATGACAAAAAGTAGAGGCCCTGAACCGATCCTTGTGACACTCCACTGGTCACAGGTCTTCAGTCTGAAAAACAACCCTCCACTAACACCCTCTGTCTTCTACCTTTGAGCCAGCTTGCTATCCAAATGGTTAGTTCTCCCTGTATTCCATGAGATCTAACCTTGTTAATCAGTCTCCCATGGGGAACCTTGAGGAACACCTTACTGAAGTCCATATAGATCACATCTACTGCTCTGCTCTCATCAATCTTCTTTGTTACTTCTTCAAAAAACTCAATCAAGTTTCTGAGACATGATTTCCCATGCACAAAGCCATGTTGACTATCCCTAATCAGTCCTTGCCTCTCCAAATACATGTACATCCTGTCCCTCAGGATTCCCTCCAACAACTTGCCCACCACTGAGGTCAGGCTCACCGGTGTATAGTTCCCTGGTTTGTCTTTACCTCCCTTCTTAAACAGTGGCACCACGTTTGCCAACCTTCAGTCTTCCGGCACCTCGCATGTGACTATCGATGATACAAATATCTCAGCTAGAGGCCCAGCAATCACTTCTCTAGCTTCCCACAGACTTCTCGGGTACAACTGATCAGGTCCTAGGCATTTATCCACCTTTAACCATTTCAAGGCATCCAGCACTTCCTCCTCTGTAGTCTGGACATTTTGCAAGTTGTCACCAGCTATTTCCCTCCAGTCTATATCTTCCATATCCTTTTCCACAGTAAACACTGATGCAAGATTTTCATTTAGTATCTCCCTCATTTTCTGTGGCTCCACGCAAAGGCCGCCTTGCTGATCTTTGAGGGGCCCTATTCTCTCCCCAGTTACCCTTTTGTCCTTAATATATTTGTAAAATTCCCTTGGATTCTCCTTAATTGTATTTCCCAACATTATCTCATGTCCCTGTTTTGCCTTCCTGATTTTCCTCTTAAGTATACTCCTACTTTCTTTATACTCTTCTAAGGATTCACACGATCTATCCTGTCTATACTTGACATATGCTTCCTTCTTCTTCTTAACCAAACCCTCAATTTCTTTAGTTATTCAGCATTCCCTATACCTACTAGCCTTCCTTTCACCCTGACAGGAATATGCTTTCTCTGGATTCTTGTTATCTCATCTCTGAAGGCTTCCCATTCTCCAGCTGTCTCTTTACCTGCGAACATCTGTTATTTCAAATAAAACTATTGTAGTTGTTCCCAGTGACCTGGCCAACATTTATCCCTCAACAACACCATCACAACATATTAATTTGGTGTGATCTCATTATAGTTTGTGAGAGCTTGCTGTGTTGTTTTCTGTGTTTCCTGCAGTATATTATTGAATAACTCAAAGCTATTTCATTAGCTCTAAAGCAGTTTGAGATGTTATAAAAATCTTTTCTCGTCATCATCAAGAATTGTTCCTTTACCTTTCATTGGGTAAGTGTTAATTAGAATGACATCAAGTCAATTGTTCTTTCAGAAAGCTGCCAAATGGCCTCTTTCTACTCGGAAAAAATACTAGTTTTAAAAAAAAACTTTCTCTGTGGTTTGTTTATTGAGACCAGTTTAAAATAAGCATCACCAAAATTGGATTGATAGATAGCGATGAAGACTTCTTTGATAGTGTAGAATGCAGCTTGGTTGATTTTAACTGCATATAACAATAGCAGACTTCACACTGTCAACCTGTCTAGTTTGAAGAGTATTATTTCTCACTGCACTTTGACAAAAGTGGGATTTGTATAGAATCACCAAAAAACAAACTGTCAATGCTACCCTACTCACTGAACTGTACCAGAATGCAAATCTATACTTAAAATCTGTATTAACAAGTAACTGCCAACATTATTCAGACAATAGCTCGATATAAAAACATTGTATGTACATTAGAGAAATGTTCTGGAAAACAAATTGCTAGTTATAGTTAGTTCAGGAACATGGAAACAGGAGGAGATTTCCGAAGCCTACTCTGCCACTCAGTGGTTCATCTGGTCGATCTGAAATCTGCCAGTTGGATACATAATTGGCTTACCAGCCAGAGACAGTAAGTGATGGTGGAGGGTTGCTTTTTGGATTGGAGGTCTGACACCAGCGGTGTTTCACAGGGATCAGTTCTGGGTCCTCTTTTGTTTGTCATTTATATAAATGATTCAGATGAGAATATAAGAGGCATGGTTAGTAAGTTTGAGGACACCAAAATTGGTGGCATCATAAACAGGGAATAATATTTTCTAAGATTGCAAAGGGATCATGATCAAAAGGGTCAATGGGCTAAAAAATGGCAGATGGGGTTTAATCTGGATAAATGCAAGATATTAAGGGTAGAGTCTTGGGTAGTGTTGTAGAACAGAGGGACCTCGGGGTGAAGGTACATAATACTTTGAAGTTTGTGTCACGTATAGACATGATGGTTAAAAAGGCATTTGGCACGGTTGCCTTCATTGCTCACTCCTTTGGGTATAGGAGTTGGGAAGTCATGTGGAGGTTGTACAGGACTTTGGTAAGGCTTCTTCCAGCTGATTCTGTGTCTAGTTCTGGTTGCTCAGTTATAAGAAGGATATTATTAAGCTGGAGAGAGTTTAGAAGAGACTTACCATAAAGTTGCTGGCTATGGCAGGATTGAGTTATGAGGAAAGACTGGATAGACTGCGACATTTTTCATTGAAGCGTAAGAGGTTTACAAGCAACTTGATACAAGTTTAAAAAATAATGAGGGCTATAGATAGAGTTAATGATAAGTGCATTTTCCCTAGAAAGGAGGCCTTTCAGGACTAGAGGGACACATTTTTAGATTAAGAGGAGAGAGAGATTTAAAAAAAGACATGAGCCGCAAATGTTTCACACAGACAATAGTTTGCGTGTGGAATGAACTTCCTGAGGAAGTGGTGGAAAGGGATGATAATTATAATTAGCAATTTGTTTCGAAAATGTTTCTCTGATGTACACACAATGTCTTTATATCGAGCTGTTATCTGAATAATGTTGACAGTTACTTGTTGATACAGATTTTAAAAAACATTTGGAAATGGACATGAGTAGGGAAGATTTGGAGGGATATGGGCCAGGAGCAGGCAGGTGGGACTGGTTTAGTTTAGAATTATGTTCGGCATGGACTAGTTGGACCGAAGGATCTGGTTCTGCAGTGTATGACTCTCTGACTCTATGAAACCTAACTTTACATACTGCCATCTGCACAATATCCCTGAATATCTTACCATGGAAACAAAAGTCTTTCAATCTGCTTTAAAATTGCTGTTTGTGGAAAAGAACTCCAAAATTCTATGAAGCTTTATCTGAAGTACTTCATAATTCATCAAAAACTGTTGATCTTTGAACTTCATTTCTTTATTTTTCTCATTTATATTAAGAAGAACTGTAATGTTAACTATTACTTTGTTTCTTTGTTTCTCTACCTATTCTATGAAGGTCTGTAATGCTTACCTTCTTAAGTTTTTTTACTGCATTGTATCTGAGTCCAAAGAAGGTTATCTCAAAGTACAATGGGATCTTTACCAGGTGGGCCAATGGACCGAGGAGTGGCAGATGGAGTTTAATTTAGATAAATGTGTGGTGCTGCATTTTGGAAATGCAAATCAGGGCAGGACTTATATACTTAATGGTAAGGTCCTTAATGGGGAGTGTTGCTCCCTCAGTACAGCTGTATTGCTATCCCTTATCAAAAACACCACTCCCCTCTGCTCTTGCCTCCCTTTCTCTCCTTCCGATAGCATTTTATCCTATAACATTAAGCTGCCAGTCCTGACCATGCCTGAGCCACGTTTCTGCAATTGCTATGATATCCCAGTCCCATGTTTTCAACCATGCCCTGACTTCATCTGCTTTCCCTGTTAGGCCTCTTGCATTGAAATAAGTACAGTTTAATTTATCATCCTACCTTGTTCTCTGCTTTGTTCCTGCCTGCCCTGACTATTTGACTCACCTCTTTTCTCAACTGTACCAACCTCAGGTTGATCTCTTTCCTCAGTATCTCCCATGGTCCAACCCCACCTCTTTACTAGTAAAAATCCTGCCGAGCAGCTCAAGCAATATTAGTCCCCTTCCAATTCAGGTGCAATTCATCCTTCTTGTACAGGTCACTTCTTCCTCAGAAGACATTCCAATTATCCAAAAATGTGAATCCTTCTTCCATATACCAGCTCCTCAGCCATGCATTCATCTGCTCTATTCTCCTATTCCTACTCTCACTAGCTCGCAACATCAGGATTAATCCAGATTACTACCCTCAAGGATCTCCTTTTTAAATTCCTGCCTAACTTTGCATATTCTTCCTTCAGAATCTCATCCTTTTCTCTTCCTAGGTCATTGGTTCTAATGTGTACAATGACCTCTTGCTGAGGCCTCTCCCTCTTGAGAACATTCTGCACCCTCTCTGAGACATCCTTGATCCTGGCACCAGGAAGGCAACACACTATTCTGACATTTCACAGAAACACCTGCCTGTGCCCCCTGACAAGAGAGTCCTCTATTACAATTGATCACTTGGAACCTGATGTACCCATCATCGCATTAGAGCCTGTCTTGATACCAGAAACTTGACTATTTGTGTTACATTCCCCTGAAACTCCATCACCCCCTACATTTTCCAAAACAGCATATTTGTTTGAAATGGGGATAGCCACAGAAGACTCCTGAACTACCGGCCTACCTCTCTTACCTTTCCTGGAGTTAACCCATCTACCTGAATATAGCTGTGACTTTTCTCCCTTCCTATAACTGCCATCCAACGCACCTGCTACCTCTTGTAAATTCTTCATTGCCTCTAACTGTCGCTCCAACCGATCCATTTGATCTCGCAGGACGCGCAACCAATGGCAGTTATTGCTGATATAATCCTCAGTAACATGTAAACTCTCCTGAAACTCCCACATCCGACAAGAAGAGCATATCACTCTACTAAAGGCCATTTTGGTCCTTCCAATCTACAGACCCAGGAAATAGCACGATCTTATTGCTCAACAAACACTGCTCCAGGCTAACTTAATACTTATGGCTTATCTTTTAAAAATTTAATCAAGAGACAGATCCTAATGAAAACATATAATTAAGAAAAAACCCACCCTACTCACTATTAAAGATTTACTGCAAGGCTAGCTGGGTAATCCAAGATGGAGGAAGGGAAATATTTCTGGCTGTAAGAGCTCCTCCTTTTTTTGAGGTATTTTAGGTGTTGGAGGTGATTTCCTCAAATTCCAGGAGCAGCAATTACTGTTTTATATGCTGTTGCATTGTTTTGGAACTTTGAGAAAAAAAAGTCAAAACAACAACAGTTTAAAAGGGAGAAGAGCAGACAAAGGAAGCACATGGTGAGGACAGTGCAGGAGAGAGAGAGAGAGAGAGCGAAAGAAAGAACCTGCGCAGTTACCGCCTTTGCTGTTTGAATTTGTGTATCGTCGGACATCGGAGTGCGTCTGGGAAAATTAACAAACAGTGAAATTCACAACTAATCTTGGAGG
>NW_025213677.1:0-993 GCF_004010195.1 Chiloscyllium plagiosum | reverse complement strand
GAAAACGAATCTTCCAGCTCAGCAAGCAAATCTACATCCAAGATCAAATAATGTTATAATGGGATTGTGCTGTGCACTAACTTGCTACTATGTTTCACTATATTACAACAATAGATGCACTTCAAAAATATATCATTGACTTTGAATCACTTTAGGATGTCTGTAAGATACAACATAGACAACAGTGCTTTTATGGACAAAAGAACAAGGAACAATCATAGGCCACTTGTCCCTTTTGAGCCTGCTCCACCATTCATTAGGACCATGCCTAATCTGAAGTTAACCATCCCAGCAGTACCGAAGGTTCACTTTAACACTCCCTCAATTAATCTTTCCTCCAAGTTGATCCAACTGACAATCTGGTGATGAATAATGAGGTAGAGTTTTTCAAAGGGTTGGTTGTGTTTAACTAGAAATAGGGGGCATAGCCTCAAAATAAGGAGTTGCAGACTTAGGACTGAGTTGATGAGGAACTTCACCCAAAAGTTGTGAATCTGTGCAGTTCCCTACTCTATGAAGCATTGAGACTGTCTCTTTGAACATTTTTGGTTGACTTTTGAACAGTAAAAGAATTAAGGATTATGGTCAGTGGGCGGGGAAGTGGAGCTGAGGCCACAAAAAGATCAGCCATGATCTTATTGAATGGTGGAGCAGGCTCAATGGCCAGATGGCCTACTCCTCCTTTTGTTCGTCGGTCCTTTTGTAACTTGAACTCCACATTCCTGCATATCCCCAGTGATCTTTCAAAAATCTATCTACCTCTGCCTTAATTTTTTTTAAAACCAAGTATTGCTCCTGTTGTTTAAAGACAAATGTAATTTTTTTTTTACTCATTGACTGGATGTGGGCATTACTGGCTCAGCCAGGAGTTCCTCATCCTAGTTGCCCACAGGGCAATTAAGAGTTTTCCACATTGCTAAGAGTCTGGAGACCCATGTAGGATCAATTAAGGATAGCAGTTTCTTTCCTTAAAAGGCACAGTGAACTAGAAGG
>NW_025213676.1:33112-35000 GCF_004010195.1 Chiloscyllium plagiosum | reverse complement strand
GTAGTGTTTCTGGTATACACACACTATTAGACAGAGAGTTCCAGACTTTGGTGCAGCAGAAATGAAAGACAGCAATAAGGGTCCAATTTAGAATGGGGAATGAATTGCAAGGGCTCCACATTGAGAGGATAGGAAGACTCTATTGCCTTTGGTTGAAAGGTCCATTACTAGATTTCGGGTAAGAGATCGAAGGTTTACAGATGATTCAAGGAGAATTTCTTTTCACTGAGAGCTTGCTGGGGAAGTGGAACTCAGTTCTGATGGAGTGGGAGAGGCCAAAATTATTGTAACATTTAAAAAGTAACTGAGCTGCTTCAATCGACAAGGCCATCGATCAAAAGGTGGAAACTGAAACTTAGCTGGATGGCCTCACCTGTGTTGGAATGGACTCAGCAGATTAAATGGCCTTTTTTCCATCATATAATTGACAATGGTTATATGATTCAACATGCCGGAAGGATCATAATACATCTAAAAGTAATCTGGAATCATACATGAGAAATACATATACAAAACAATTTTCACCTTTCATTTTGATTAAAGAAACATATATTTAAATTAGCTTTGAGAAAAGTACCATTCAATTACTGAGCATTGTTTTAATTTAAGTGATTTAACCAGAAAATATTAATCATGAGTATCCATTGGCAAATCAATTTTAAATGGAATTGTAACAATTGTAGTATTCTTCATCTTTCAATGTTGTATGTACAAAAGGAACTAATCTGTCTCACTCTTTGTTACATATCACACCATAATATACCAACTGAGATCTAAAAGCTCACAATTAGCAAAAATTGGAGGCTTTACCCTTCATCACTTCTCAATGCAAACCCTAAGCTTTAAGGTCACAACATGCTTTTTATAAAAGGACAGTCAGTGGTGAGACTATCATAATAACTGTTATAAATGAAAATACCTTGAATCCTCAATAAAATTGTCAACACAACACAATAACATAACATTTTTGACTGAAATAAAGTAAGCATTCCATGCAAGACAAATTTAAATATTTTTAGTTTTTGAAAACACTTGGTAAATTATACTTTTGTTTTATATAGTCCTGCAATTTATTTGTCACATTCCAGCTGTTGTATTTTAAACTGTCAAACTTTACATTAAAGAAACATTTATTCTTATTATCTTATGACCCAAACCCAGATATTTACACGCAACTGCCAAATTATATTTCCATCACACAAAATTAATCATTAATTATAGTACTGTAATTAGATTTTGGAGCTTGAAAAAGGTTATGTTAAACACTGCTCCAATTTAACAGCAATAATTCAGAGACGTGTCTTTTGCTCAGAAATCAATCCCAAAACACTCCACAGAGAAGCAACAGTTGTATAAAACCAATTGCATAAAGACAGACATCTAAGTGCACAGTTGAAAAGATACATTTTACAGCTGAAGACAGAAGTAACATGGTAAAAAGGATTGGAGTGAGAACTCTAGAAAATGGAGCAGAGTTGGCTGTAGATAACCTTAAGAATGGAGGAACAGGTGCTCAGAATGGGATAAACAGAGATCCTCGGGAAACTTATAAGAGGACAAGTGATGAGTCATGGAGGCATCTGCAAATGTGGACAAGGATTTTGAATTTAATGATTCTATTTGAGGTCATGGAACCCATGGAAGTGCACAAGGATGAGATTATGAATGAGCTGTCATTACTACTGAGGTGATATACATGCTGCATGTTTCAACTGAATTGAACTTTGTGTCTGGCAAAACCTGGCAGGAGTGTGCAGCATAATTCAAATATCTGGGTTTGGGTCAGAAGATAATAAGAATAAATGTTTCTTTAATGTAAAGTTTGACAGTGTAAAATACAACAGCTGGAATGTGACAAATAAATTGCAGGACAGCTAAACTATATAAA
>NW_025213676.1:0-4606 GCF_004010195.1 Chiloscyllium plagiosum | reverse complement strand
CTGTATGACCAGGCAGTGAACCTGTACAGCTGTATGACCAGGCAGTGAACCTGTACAGCTGTATGACCAGGCAGTGAACCTGTACAGCTGTATGACCAGGCAGTGAACCTGTACAGCTGTATGACCAGGCAGTGAACCTGTACAGCTGTATGACCAGGCAGTGAACCTGTACAGCTGTATGACCAGGCAGTGAACCTGTACAGCTGTATGACCAGGCAGTGAACCTGTACAGCTAGCTGACTAAGCAATGAACCTGTACAGCTGTATGACCAGGCAGTGAACCTGTACAGCTAGCTGACTAAGCAATGAACCTGTACAGCTGTATGACCAGGCAGTGAACCTGTACAGCTAGCTGACTAAGCAATGAACCTGTACAGCTGTATGACCAGGCAGTGAACCTGTACAGCTAGCTGACTAAGCAATGAACCTGTACAGCTGTATGACCAGGCAGTGAACCTGTACAGCTAGCTGACTAAGCAATGAACCTGTACAGCTGTATGACCAGGCAGTGAACCTGTACAGCTAGCTGACTAAGCAATGAACCTGTACAGCTGTATGACCAGGCAGTGAACCTGTACAGCTGGCTGACCAGGCAGTGAACCTGTCTACCTGTATGACCAGGCAGCGAACCTGTGCAGCTGGCTGACCAAGCAATGAACCTGTACAGCTGTATGACCAGGCAGTGAACCTGTACAGCTATATGACCAGGCAGTGAACCTGTACAGCTGACTGACCAGGCAATGAACGTGTACAACTGGCTGACCAAGCAATGAACCTGTACGGCTGGCTGACCAAGCAATGAACCTGTACAGCTGTAGGACCAGGCAGTGAACCTGTATAGCTGTATGACCAGGCAGTGAACCTGTACAGCTGGCTGACCAAGCAATGAACCTGCACAGCTGTATGACCAAGCAATGAACCTGCACAGCTGTATGACCAGGCAGTGAACCTGTACAGCTGACTGACCAAGCAATGAACCTGTACAGCTGTATGACCAGGCAGTGAACCTGCACAGCTGGCTGTTCAGGCAGTGAACTTGTCTACCTGTATGACCAGGCAGTGAACCTGTACAGCTGGCTGACCAAGCAATGAACCTGCACAGCTGTATGACCAGGCAGTGAACCTGTACAGCTGACTGACCAGGCAGTGAACCTGTACAGCTAGCTGACCAAGCAATGAACCTGTACAGCTGTATGATCTGGCAGTGAACCTGCACAGCTGGCTGACCAAGCAATGAACCTGTACATCTGTAGGACCAGGCAGTGAACCTGTACAGCTGTATGACCAGGCAGTGCACCTGCACAGCTGGCTGACCAAGCAATGAACCTGTACAGCTGTAGGACCAGGCATTGAACCTGTATAGCTGTATGACCAGGCAGTGAACCTGTACAGCTGGCTGACCAAGCAATGAACCTGTACAGCTGTATGACCTGGCAGTGCACCTGTATAGCTGTACGACCAGGCAGTGAACCTGTACAGCTGACTGACCAAGGAATGAACCTGTACAGCTGTATGACCAGGCAGTGAACCTGCACAGCTGGCTGACCAAGCAATGAACCTGTACAGCTGTAGGACCAGGCAGTGAATCTGTATAGCTGTATAACCTGGCAGTGAACCTGTACAGCTGGCTGACCAAGCAATGAACCTGCACAGCTGTATGACCAGGCAGTGAACCTGTACAGCCGGCTGACCAGGCAGCGAACCTGTACAGCTATATGACCAGGCAGTGAATGTGTACAGATGGCTGACCAGGCAGCGAACCTGTACAGCTGTATGATCAGGCAGTGAACCTGTCCAGCTGTATGACCAGAGAGTGAACTTGTACAGCTGGCTGACCAGGCAGTGAACCTGTACAGCTGGCTGACCAGGCAATGAACCTGTACAGCTTGCTGACCAGGCAATGAACCTGTACAGCTGTATGACCAGGCAGTGAACCTGCACAGCTTGCTGACCAGACAGTGAACCTGTACAGCTGTATGACCAGGCAGTGAACCTGCACAGTTTGCTGACCAGGCAATGAACCTGTACAGCTGTCTGACCAGGCAATGAGCATGCACAGCTCTATGACCAGGCAATGAGCATGTACAGCTGGCTGACCACGCAATGAACCTGTACAGCTGTATGACCAGGCAATGAACCTGCACAGCTGTATGACCAAACAGTGAACCTGCACAGCTGGCTGACCAGGCAATGAACATGTACAGCTGTATGACCAGGCAGTGAACCTGCACAGCTGGCTGACCAGGCAATGAACATGTACCGCTGGATGCTTGTGCTGGTTAGTTTCAAGTATTTCTGGACATCTGAGTTGGGTTTGTGAATAGGGAGCTATCAGCAGGCGAATATAAATTTTGTTTGTATATAACCATTTTTTTGTAAATGTTCAATATGGAGCAGGGTTATTTTGTTTTGTTGGTATGTTTTATTCAGATTGAGTGATAGAGATGTCCAGCATGGAAACAGGCCCTTCAGTCCAACTCGTCCATGGGAACCAGATATCCTAACCTAATCTAGTCCCACCTGCCAGCACCCGGTCCATACCCTCCAAACCCTTCCTATTCATATACCCATTCAGATTCCTTTTAAATGTTGCAATTGTACCAGCCTCCACCACATTCTCTGGCAGCTCATTCCATACACGCACCACCCTCTGTGTGAAAAAGTTGCCTCTCAGGTCTCTTTTATATCTTTCCTCTCTAGCCCTAAATCTATGCCCTCTAGTTATGGACCTCCCCCTCCCCAGGGAAAAGACTTTGTCTATTTATCCTATCCATGCCCCTCATAATTTTAAAAACATGTATAAGGTCACCCCTTAGCCTCTGACGCTCCAGGGAAAACAGCCCCAGCGTATTCAGCCTCTCCGGGCAAATCCTCCAACCTGGGCAACATCCTTGTAAATCTTTTCTGAACCCTTTCAAGTTTTACAACATCTTTCCAATAGGAAGGAGACCAGAATTGCAAGCAATATTCCAACAGTGGCCTAACCAATAACCTGTACAGCCACAACATAACCTCCCAACTCCTGTACTAAATACTCTGACCGATAAAGAAAAGCATACCAAACGCCTTCTTCACTATCCTATCTACATGCCACTCCACTTTCAAGGAGCTATGAACCTGCACTCCAAGGTCTCTTTGTTCAGCAACACTCCCTAGGACCTTACCATTAAGTGTATAAGTCCTGCTTAGATTTGCTTTCCCAAAATGCAGCACCTCGCATTTATCTGAATTGAATTCCATCTGCCAGTTCTCAGCACATTGGCCCATCTCGTCAAGATCCTGTTGTAATCTGATGTAACCCTCTTCGCTGTTCACTACACCTCCAATTTTGGTGTCAACTGCAAACTTACTAATTATTCCTTTTTACTCATCTCCAAATCATTCATATACATGATGAAAAGTCGTAGACCCAGCACCAATCCTTGTGGCAATCCACTGGTCACAGGCCTCCAGTCTGAAAAACAACCCTCCGCCACCCTCTATCTTCTACCTTTGAGCCAATTCTGTATCCAAATGGCTACTTCTCCCTTAATTCCATGAGGTCTAACCTTGGAGAACCTTGTTGAATGCCTTACTGAAGTCCATATATATTATGTCTACTGCTCTGCCCTCATCAATCCTTTTTGTTACTTCTTCAAAAAGCTCAATCAAGTTTGTGAGACATGATTGCCCACACACAAAGCCATGTTGACTATCCCTAATCTGTCCTTGTCTTTTCAAATACATGTACATCCTGTCCCTCAGGTTTCCCACCAACAACTTGCCCACCATTGACATCAGGCTCACTGGTCTATAGTTCCCTGGCTTGTTCTTACCACCCTTTTTAAACAGTGGCACCACGTTTGCCAACCTCCAGACTTCCGTACCTCACCTGTGACAACGATGACACAAATATCTCAGCAAGAGGCCCAGCAATCACTTCCCCAGCTTCCCACAGAGTTCTCGGGTACACCTGATTAGGTTCTGGAAATTTATCCACTTTTATGCATTTCAAGACATCCAGCACTCCCTCCTCTGTAATATGGACATTTTTCAGGATGTCGCCATCTATTTCCCTACAATCTGCAGGGAAGTCCTTTTCCACAGTAAATTCTGATGCAAAATACTTGTTTAATATTCCCCCCATTTCCTGTGGCTCCACACAAGGGCATCCTTGTTGATCTTTGAGGGGCCCTATTCTCTTCCTAGTTACCTTTTGTCCTTAAATTATTTGTATTCAGCCTTTGGATTCTCCTTAACTGTATTTGCAAAAGCTATCTCATGTCCCCTTTTTGCCCTCCTGATTTCTCTCTTAAGTATACTCGTACTGCCTTTATACTCTTCTAAGGATTCACTCGATCTATCCTGTCTATATCTGACATATGCTTCCTTCTTTAGCTGACAATGGATTGGTTGTGGTAACAGCCTGTATAATGACAAGGACTCTTGAAGGCGCAGCCTTAATTTTTAATTAAGGTCAACAATTTTAGGGCCTGAGCATCTTCTCTAATGTCCTTACCCCAACCCCCAAACCAGGCCTCTGGGCTCCTTCTTCATTTACTCCTCACCTGAGCTTCAGCATATATACCAACCTTTTTCTTGCTCCAGTCAATTCTGAAGAAGTGTC
>NW_025213675.1:31541-35000 GCF_004010195.1 Chiloscyllium plagiosum | reverse complement strand
TTCTAACTGAAGGTTCTCATTCCCAAAACTGTACTTGTAAATTGCTTCTGCACTCTCTCCAATGCATTCTCATCTTTCCTATAATGTGGAGCCCAGAACTGCAGTCATGTACCAGTTGATTTGTGTTGTTGAGAAGGCAGCAGTCATTATCTGCTCACCCCTAGCTGTGTGAAGAGTTTGGTGATGTGTCTTTGAGCATTGCTATAGTCACTCAATACAACTGAACGCCCTGTTTGCTGAATTTATTTGGCAGGGATGAGTCAGATACGCAGCCATAGACTGGGAACAGAAAAAGCCTGGAAACACTCAGGAGATTAGGCAGCATGGGAAAGGGAGAAATAGTTTTAATGACTCAGCTCAATAAATTTCTAACTAGTTAAATTTTGATATGGAAAGGATTCGAAGCAATTAGAGACTTAGGGGAGTAGAGGAGGAAACTCAGCAACAAGTGGGAAGATCTGACGTAGAATGAAGGCAGGAGGGATTTAACTGCATTAGAATTAGAATTGGAATTAATTTTATTGTCACATAGTACACAGAACAGTACAGCCCTTAGGCCCACAGTACAGTGCTGAACACGACACCAAATTAAACTAGCCCCTTCTGCCTGCCCTTGGTCCATATCCCTCCATTTCTTACATATTCATGTGTCTATTTAAAGTCCCTTAAGTGCTCTTACTGCCACCACCAGCACCCCAGCAGCAAGTTCCAGACCCCGACCTCTCTCTGTGTAAAAACTTGACCCTCACAGCTCCTTTGAACTTGCCCCCTCTCACCTTCCCCCTAGTTTTAGATATTTCAACTCTGGGAAAAAGATTCTGACTCTCAATCAATCTATGCATCGCGTGATTTTAGAGACTTTTATCAAGTCTCTCCTCAGACTCTGCCACTGCAGAGAAAACAAGCTGAGGTTTTCTAGCCTCTCCTTATAGCCCATACACTCTCATCCAGGCAGCATCGTGTTAAGCCTCTTCTGCACCCTCTACAAAGACTCTATATCCTTGCTATAAGTACTCTAAGTAGAGCCTAACCAAAGCCTTGTAAAGCTGCAACATAACATCCTGACTCAATTCCCCTAACAATAAAGTTAAGCATGCCAAATGGCGGCTCTACCACCTCATCTACCTGCGTGGCCACTTTCACGGCGCTATGAAATTGAACCCTGAGATCCCATTGGGAGTCTGCACTGAGGCTGGAAGCCGGTACTGAGGCTGGGAGTCTGAACTGAGGCTGGGAGTCTGAACTGAGGCGGGGAGTCTGTACTGAGGCTGGGAGTCTGTAGAGGCTGGAAGCCGGTACTGAGGCTGGGAGTCTGAACTGAGGCGGGGAGTCTGTACTGAGGCTGGGAGTCTGTAGAGGCTGGAAGCCTGTCCTGAGGCTGGGAGTCTGTACTGAGGCTGGGAGTCTGTACTGAGGCTGGGAGTCTGTACTGAGGCTGGGAGTCTGAACTGAGGCTGGGAGTCTGTACTGAGGCTGGGAGTCTGAACTGAGGCTGGGAGTCTGAACTGAGGCTGGGAGTCTGTACTGAGGCTGGGAGTCTGTACTGAGGCTGGGAGCATGTGCTGAGGTTGGGAGTCTGTACTGAGGTGGGGAGTTGGTACTGAGGCTGGGAGACTGTACTGAGGGTGAGAGTCTGTACTGAGGCTGGGAGACTGCACTGAGGCTGGGAGTCTATACTGAGGCTGAACGACTGTGCTGAGGCTGGGAGTCTGCGCTGAAGCTGGGATACTGTAAATAGACAGGGAGACTGTACTGAGGATGGGAGTCTGCACTGAGGCTGAGAGACTGTACTGTGGCTGGGAGTCTGTACTGAGGCTGGGAGTCTGCGCTGAGGCTGGGAGACTGTGCTGTGTCTGGGAGTCTGAACTGAGGCTGGGAGTCTGTACTGAGGCTGGAGGTCTGTACAGCGGCTGGGAGTCTGTACTGCGGCTGGGAGTCTGTACTGCGGCTGGAAGACTGCACTGAGGCTGGGAGACTGCACTGAGGCTAGGAGACTGTGCTGAGGCTGGGAGTCTATACTGAGGCTGGACGACTGTGCTGAGGCTGGGAGTCTGTAATGTGGCTGGAAGCCTGGTTCTGAGGCTGGGAGTCTGCGCTGAAGCTGGGATACTGTGAATAGACAGGGAGTCTGTACTGAGGCTAGGAGACTGTGCTGAGGCTGGAAATCTATACTGAGGCTGGGAGTCTGTACTGAGGCTGGGAGTCTGTACTGAGGCTGGAAGACTGCACTGATGCTGGGAGGCTGTACTGAGGCTGGGAGTCTGTGCTGAGGCTGGGAGACTGTACTGAGGCTGGGAGTCTGTACTGAGTCTGGGACACTGCACTGAGGCTGGGAGTCTATACTGAGGCTGGGAGACTTCACTGAGGCTGGAAGTCTGTACTGAGGCTGGACAATTGTACTGAGGCTGAGAGGCTGTGCTGAGGCCGAGAGACTGTTCTGCGGCTAGGATTCGGTACTGAGGCTGGGAGTCTGTGCTGAGGCTGGGAGACTGTACTGAGGTTGGGAGTTGGCAATGAGGTTGGCAGTTCATCCTGAGACCGGGAATTTTTAAAGAGGCTGGGAGGCTGCACTGAGGCTGGAAGATTGTGCTGAGGTTGGGAGGCTGTACTGAGGCTGGGAGTCTGTGCTGAGGCTGTGAGTCTGGACTGAGGCTGGGAGACTGAACTGAGGCTGGGAGACTGTACTGAGGCTGGGAGTCTGTGCTGAGGTTGGGAGCATGTGCTGAGGTTGGGAGCATGTGCTGATGTTGGGAGCCTGTACTGAGGCGGGGAGTAGGTATTGAGGCTGGGAGATTGTACTGAGGGTGAGAGTCTGTACTGAGGCTGGGAGACTGCACTGAGGCTGGGAGTCTGTGCTAAGGCTGGGAGACTGCACTGAGGCTGGACAACTGCACTGAGGCTGGGAGACTGCACTGAGGGTGGATGTCTGTCCTGAGGCTGGAAGACTGTGCTGAGGCTGAGAGACTGTACAGAGGCTGGAAGATTGTGCTGAGGCTGGGAGTCTATACTGAGGCTGGATGACTGTGCTGAGGCTGGGAGTCTGCGCTGAAGCTGGGATACTGTAAATAGACAGGGAGACTGTACTGAGGCTGGGAGTCTGCGCTGAGGCTCAGAGACTGTACTGTGGCTGTGAGTCTGTACTGAGGCTGGGAGTCTGCGCTGAGGCTGAAAGACTGTACTGCGGCTGGGAGTCTGCACTGAGGCTGGTAGTCTGCGCTGAGGCTGAGAGACTGTACTGCGGCTGGGAGTCTGAGCTGAGGCTGGGAGACTGTGCTGAGGTTGGGAGTCTGTACTGAGGCTGGGATTCTGTACTGAGGCTGGACGACTGTACTGAGGCTGGGAGTCTGGGCTGAGGCTGGGAGACTGTACTGCGGCTGGACGTCTGTACTAAGGCTGGGAGTCTGCGCTGATGCTGGGGGTCCATAATGAGGCTGGACGACTGTGCTGAGGCTGGGAGTA
>NW_025213675.1:18390-31148 GCF_004010195.1 Chiloscyllium plagiosum | reverse complement strand
GAGTCTGTACTGAGGCTGGGAGACTGTACTGAGGCTGTGAGTCGGTACTGAGGATGGGAGACTGCACTGAGGGTGGGAGACTGCACTGAGGCTGGGAATCTATGCTGAAGGTGGGAGACTGTATTGAGGCTGGAAGATTGTGCTGAGGCTGGAAGACTGTACTGTGGCTGGGAGACTGTGCTGAGGCTGGGAGCATGCGCTGAGGCTGGGAGTCTGCGCTGAGGCTGGGAGTCTGTACTGAGGCTGGGAGACTGTACTGTGGCTGGGAGTCTGTACTGAGGCTGGGAGACTGTACTGAGGCTGGGAGACTGTGCTGAGGCTGGGAGCATATGCTGAGGCTGGGAGTCTGCGCTGAGGCTAGGAGGCTGTACTGATGCTAGGAGTCTGTATTGAGGCTGGAAGTCTGTGCTGAGGCTGGGAGTCCATACTGAGGCTGGACGACTGGAAATAGACAGGAAGACTGTATTGTGGCTGGGAGTCTGCGCTGAGGCTGAGAGACTGTACTGCAGCTGGGAGTCTGTACTGACTCAGGGAGTATGCGCTGAGACTGGGAGTCTGCACTGAGACTGAGAGACTGTACTGCGGCTGGGAGTCTGTACTGAGGCTGGGAGTCTGCGCTGAGGCTGTGAGACTGTGCTGAGGCTGTGAGTCTGTACTGAGGCTGGGAGACTGTACTGAGGCTGTGAGTCGGTACTGAGGATGGGAGACTGCACTGAGGGTGGGAGACTGCACTGAGGCTGGGAATCTATGCTGAAGGTGGGAGACTGTATTGAGGCTGGAAGATTGTGCTGAGGCTGGAAGACTGTACTGTGGCTGGGAGACTGTGCTGAGGCTGGGAGTCTGCGCTGAGACTGGGAGTGTACACTGAGGCTGGACAACTGTACAGCGGCTGGGAGTCTGTACTGCGGCTGGGAGTCTGTACTGAGGCTGGGAGACTGCACTGAGGCTGGGAGACTGCACTGAGGCTGGGAGTCTGAACTGTGGCTGGGAGTCTGAACTGTGGCTGGGAGTGTACACTGAGGCTGGACAACTGTACAGCGGTTGGGAGTGTGTACTCCGGCTGGGAGTCTGTACTTAGGCTGGGAGACTGCACTGAGGCTGGGAGACTGCACTGAGGCTGGAAGATTGTGCTGAGTCTGGAAGACTGGACTGTGGCTGGGAGCCTGTACTGAGGCTGGAAGACTGTGCTGAGGCTGGAGGACTGTACTGTGGCTGGAAGCCTGTTCTGAGGCTGGGAGACTGTGCTGAGGCTGGGAGTCTATACTGAGGCTGGACGATTGTGCGGAGGCTGGGAGTCTGCGCTGAAGCTGGGATACTGTAAATAGACAGGGAGACTGTACTGAGGCTGGGAGTCTGCGCTGAGGCTCAGAGACTGTACTGTGGCTGGGAGTCTGTACTGAGGCTGGGAGTCTGCGCTGAGGCTGAGACTGTACTGCGGCTGGGAGTCTGTACTGATAGTGGGAGTCTATACTGAGGCTGGACGACTGTGCTGAGGCTGGGAGTCTGCGCTGAGACTGGGCGACTATGCTGAGGCTGGTAGTCTGAACTGAGGCTGGGAGTCTGTACTGTGGCTGGGAGTGTACACTGAGGCTGGAAAACTGTACAGCGGTTGGGAGTCTGTACTGCGGCTGGGAGTCTGTACTGAGGCTGGGAGACTGCACTGAGGCTGGGAGACTGCTCTGAGGCTGGAAGATTGTGCTGAGTCTGGAAGACTGGACTGTGGCTGGGAGCCTGTACTGAGGCTGGAAGACTGTGCTGAGGCTGGAGGTCTGTACTGTGGCTGGAAGCCTGTTCTGAGGCTGGGAGACTGTGCTGAGGCTGGGAGTCTATACTGAGGCTGGACGACTGTGCTGAGGCTGGGAGTCTGCGCTGAAGCTGGGATACTGTAAATAGACAGGGAGACAGTACTGAGGCTGGGAGTCTGCGCTGAGGCTCAGAGACTGTACTGTGGCTGGGAGTCTATACTGAGGCTGGGAGTCTGCGCTGAGGCTGAGAGACTGTACTGCGGCTGGGAGTCTGTACTGAGGCTGGGAATCTGCGCTGAGGCTGAGAGACTGTACTGTGGCTGGGAGTCTGTACTGAGGCTGGGAGTCTGCGCTGAGGCTGAGAGACTGTACTGCGGCTGGGAGTCTGTACTGAGGCTGGGAGTCTGCACAGAGGCTGAGAGACTGTACTGCGGCTGGGAGTCTGCACAGAGGCTGGGAGTCTGCGCTGAGGCTGGAAGTCTGAACTGAGGCTGGGATTCTGAACTGAGGCTGTGAGTGTACACTGAGGCTGGACGGCTGTACTGCGGCTGGGAGTCTGCACTGTTGAGGGAGTCTGGACTGAGGCTGCACGACTGTGCTGAGTCTGGGAGTCTGCGCGGAGGCTGGGAGACTGTAAATAGACAGGGAGACTGTACTGAGGCTGAGAGTCTGCACTGAGGCTGAGAGAGTGTACTGCGGCTGGGAGTCTGTACTGAGGTTGGGAGTCTGTGCTGATGCTGGGAGACTGTACTGAGGCTGGGAGTTCTGCGCTGAGGCTGGGAGTCTGTTCTGAGGCTGGGAGTTGGCAATTAGACTGGCAGTTCATCCTGAGACCAGGAATCTTTAAAGAGGATGGGAGACTGTACAGATGCTGGGAGTCAGTGCTGAGGCTGGGAGCATGTGCTGAGGCTGGGAGCATGTGCTGAGCTCGGGAGCCTGTAGTGAGGCAGGGAGTAGGTACTGAGGGTGGGAGACTGTACTGAGGGTGAGAGTTTGTACTGAGCTGGGAGACTGCACTGAGGCTGGGAGTCTATACTGAGGCTGGACGACTGTGCTGAGACTGGGAGTCTGCGCTGAAGCTGGGATCCTGTAAATAGACAGGGAGACTGTACTGAAGCTGGGAGTCTGCGCTGAGGCTGAGAGACTGTACTGTGGTTAGGAGTCTGTACTGAGGCTGGGAGTCTGCGCTGAGGCTGAGAGATTGTACTGCGGCTGGGAGTCTGTACTGAGGCTGGGAGTCTGCGCTGAGGCTGGAAGTCTGAACTGGGGCTGGGATTCTGCACTGAGGCTGTGAGTGTACACTGAGGTTGGACGGCTGTGTTGTGACTGGGAGTCTGCACTGTTGAGGGAGTCTGGACTGAGGCTGCATGACTGTGCTGAGGCTGGGAGTCCGCGGTGAGGCTGGGAGACTGTAAATAGACAGGAAGACTATATTGTGGCTGGGTGTCTGCGCTGAGGCTGAGAGACTGTACTGCGGCTGGGAGTCTGTACTGAGGCTGGGAGTCTGCGCTGAGGCAGTGAGTCTGCGCTGAGGCTGGGAGTCTGGACTGAGGCTGGGAGACTGTGCTGAGGTTGGGAATCTATGCTGAGGGTGGGAGACTGTACAGTGGCTGGGAGCCTGTACTGAGACTGGAAGACTGTGCTGAGGCTGGGAGTCTATACTGAGACTGGACAACTGTGCTGAGGCTGGGAGTCTGCGCTGAGGCTGGGAGATTGTAAATAGACAGGGAGACTGTACTGAGGCTGGGAGTTCTGCGCTGAGGCTGGGAGACTGTACTGAGGCTAGGAGTTGGCAATGAGACTGGCAGTTCATCCTGAGACCAGGAATCTTTAAAGAGGATGGGAGACTGTACTGAGGCTGGGAGTCTGTGCTGAGGCTAGGAGCATGTGCTGAGGTCGGGAGCCTGTAGTGAGGCGGGGAGTAGGTACTGAGGCTGGGAGACTGTACTGAGGGTGAGAGTCTGTACTGAGGCTGGGAGACTGCACTGAGGCTGGGAATCTATGCTGAGGCTGGGAGTCTGTACTGAGGCTGGACGACTGTGCTGAGGCTGGGAGTCTGCGTTGAGACTGGGCGACTATGCTGAGGCTGGGAGTCTGAACTGAGGCTGGGTGTCTGTACTGAGGCTGGGAGTGTACACTGAGGCTGGACAACTGTACAGCGGCTGGGAGTCTGTACTGAGGCTGGGAGACTGCACTGAGGCTGGGAGACTGCACTGAGGCTGGGAGTCTGTGCTGAGGCTGTGAGTCTGTACTGAGGCTGGTAGACTGCACTGAGGCTGGAATATTGTGCTGAGTCTGGAAGACTGGATTGTGGCTGGGAGCCTGTACTGAGGCTGAAAGACTGTGCTGAGGCTGGAGGTCTGTACTGTGGCTGGAATCCTGTTCTGAGGCTGGGAGTCTGTACTGAGGCTGGGAGACTGTGCTGAGGCTGGGAGTCTATACTGAGGCTGGACGACTGTGCTGAGGCTGGGAGTCTGCGCTGAAGCTGAGAGACTGTACTGCGGCTGGGAGTCTGTACTGAGGCCTGGAGTCTGCGCAGAGGCTGAGAGACTGTACTGCACTGGGAGTCTGTACTGAGGCTGGGAGTCTGCGCTGAGGCTGAGAGACTGTACTGCGGCTGGGAGTCTGTACTGAGGCCTGGAGTCTGCGCAGAGGCTGAGAGACTGTACTGCAGCTGGGAGTCTGTACTGAGGCTGGGAGTCTGCGCTGAGACTGGAAGTCTGAACTGAGGCTGGGATTCTGCACTGAGGCTGTGAGTGTACACTGAGGCTGGACGGCTGTACCGCAGCTGGGAGTCTGCACTGTTGAGGGAGTCTGGACTGAGGCTGCACGACTGTGCTGAGGCTGGGAGTCTGCGCTGAAGCTGGGATACTGTAAATAGACAGGGAGACTGTACTGAGGCTGGGAGTCTGCTCTGAGGCTGAGAGACTGTACTGTGCCTGGGAGTCTGTACTGAGGCTGGGAGTCTGAACTGAGGCTGAGAGACTGTACTGCGGCTGGGAGTCTATACTGAGGCTGGGAGTCTGCGCAGAGGCTGAGAGACTGTACTGCGGCTGGGAGTCTGTACTGAGGCTGGGAGTCTGTGCTGAGGCTGGAAGTCTGAACTGAGGCTGGGATTCTGCATTGAGGCTGTGAGTGTACACTGAGGCTGGACGGCTGTACTGCGGCTGGGAGTCTGCACTGTTGAGGGTGTCTGGACTGAGGCTGCACGACTGTGCTGAGGCTGGGAGTCTGCGCGGAGGCTGGGATACTGTAAATAGACAGGGAGACTGTACTGAAGCTGGGAGTCTGCGCTGAGACTCAGAGACTATACTGTGGCTGGGAGTCTGTACTGAGGCTGGGAGTCTGTGATGAGGCTGGAAGTCTATACTGAGGCTGGGATTCTGCATTGAGGCTGTGAGTGTACACTGAGGCTGGACGGCTGTACTGCGGCTGGGAGTCTGCACTGTTGAGGGAGTCTGGACTGAGGCTGCACGACTGTGCTGAGGCTGGGAGTCTGCGCGGAGGCTGGGAGACTGTAAATAGACAGGGAGACTGTACTGAGGCTGAGAGTCTGCACTGAGGCTGAGAGAGTGTACTGCGCCTGGGTG
Source organism: Chiloscyllium plagiosum (assembly GCF_004010195.1). Classification (NCBI taxonomy): domain Eukaryota; kingdom Metazoa; phylum Chordata; class Chondrichthyes; order Orectolobiformes; family Hemiscylliidae; genus Chiloscyllium; species Chiloscyllium plagiosum. The sequence goes on along the minus strand of NW_025213675.1, from coordinate 25,813 downwards.
TCTGTACTGAGGTTGGGAGTCTGTGCTGAGGCTGGGAGACTGGACTGAGGCTGGGAGTTCTGCGCTGATGCTGGGAGTCTGTTCTGAGGCTGGGAGATGGCAATGAGACAGGCATTTCATCCTGAGACCAGGAATCTTTAAAGAGGATGGGAGACTGTACTGATGCTGGGAGTCTGTGCTGAGACTGGGGACTGTACTGAGGCTGGGAGTTCTGCGCTGAGGCTGGGAGACTGTAAATAGACAGGGCGATTGTACTGAGGCTGAGAGTCTGAACTGAGGCTGAGAGAGTGTATTGCGGCAGGGAGACTGTACTGAAGCTGGGAGTCTGCGCTGAGGCTGAGAGACTGTACTGTGGCTGGGAGTCCGTACTGAGGCTGGGAGTCTGCGCTGAGGCTGAGAAACGGTACTGCGGCTGGGAGTCTGTACTGAGGCTGGGAGTCAGCGCTGAGGCTGAGAGACTGTACTGCGGCTGGGAGTCTGTACTGAGGCTGGGAGTCTGCGCTGAGGCTGGAGGTCTGAACTGAGGCTGGGATTCTGCACTGAGGCTGTGAGTGTACACTGAGGCTGGACGGCTGTACTGCGGCTGGGAGTCTGCACTGTTGAGGGAGTCTGGACTGAGGCTGCACGACTGTGCTGAGGCTGGGAGTCCGCGGTGAGGCTGGGAGACTGTAAATAGACAGGAAGACTATATTGTGGCTGGGTGTCTGTGCTGAGGCTGAGAGACTGTACTGCGTCTGGGAGTCTGCGCTGAGGCTGGGAGACTGTACTGTGGCTGGGAGTCTGTGCTGAGGCTGGGAGTTCTGCGCTGAGGCTGGGAGACTGTAAATAGACAGGGCGATTGTACTGAGGCTGAGAGTCTGAACTGAGGCTGAGAGAGTGTATTGCGGCTGGGAGTCTGTACTGAGGTTGGGAGTCTGTGCTGTGGTTAGTAAGACTGTACTGAGGCTGGGAGTTCTGCGCTGAGGCTGGGAGACTGTACTGAGGCTGGGAGTTGGCAATGAGACTGGCAGTTCATCCTGAGACCAGGAATCTTTAAAGAGGATGGGAGACTGTACTGAGGCTGGGAGTCTGTGCTGAGGCTGGGAGCATGTGCTGAGGTCGGGAGCCTGTAGTGAGGTGGGGAGTAGGTACTGAGGCTGGGAGACTGTACTGAGGGTGAGAGTCTGTACTGAGGCTGGGAGACTGCACTGAGGCTGGGAGACTGCACTGAGGTTGGGAGACTGTACTGAGGGTGAGAATCTGTACTGAGGCTGGGAGTGTGTACTGCGGCTGGGATATTGCACTGAGGCTGGGAGACTGCACTGAGGCTGGGAGTCTATACAGGGGCTGGACGACTGTGCTGAGGCTGGGAGTCTGCGCTGAGACTGGGCGACTATGCTGAGGCTGGGAGTCTGAACTGAGGCTGGGAGTCTGCACTGAGGCTGGGAATGTACACTGAGGCTGGACAACTGTACAGCGGCTGGGAGTCTGTACTGCGGCTGGGAGTCTGTACTGCGGCTGGGAGACTGCACTGAGGCTGGGAGACTGCACTGAGGCTGGGAGACTGCACTGAGGCTGGAAGATTGTGCTGAGTCTGGAAGACTGGACTGTGGCTGGGAGCTTGTTCTGAGGCTGGAAGACTGTGCTGAGGTTGGGGGTCTGTACTGTGGCTGGAAGCCTGTTCTGAGGCTGGGAGACTGTGCTGAGGCTGGGAGTCTATACTGAGGCTGGACGACTGTGCTGAGGCTGGGAGTCTGCGCTGAAGCTGGGATACTGTAAATAGACAGGGAGACTGTACAGAGGCTGGGAGTCTGCGCTGAGGCTGAGAGACTGTCCTGTGGCTGGGAGTCTGTACTGAGGCTGGGAGTCTGCGCAGAGGCTGAGACACTGTACTGCGGCTGGGAGTCTGTACTGAGGTTGGGAGTCTGCGCTGTGGCTGAGAGACTGTACTGTGGCTGGGAGTCTGTACTGAGGCTGGGAGTCTGCGCTGAGGCTGAGAGACTGTACTGCGGCTGGGAGTCTGTACTGAGGCTGGGAGTCTGCGCAGAGGCTGAGAGACTGTACTGCGGCTGGGAGTCTGTACTGCGGCTGGGAGTCTGTGCTGAGGCTGGGAGTCTGCGCTGAGGCTGGAAGTCTGAACTGAGGCTGGTATTCTGCACTGACGCTGTGAGTGTACACTGAGGCTGGACGGCTGTACTGCGGCTGGGAGTCTGCACTGTTGAGGGAGTCTGGACTGAGGCTGCACGACTATGCTGAGGCTGGGAGTCTGCGCTGAAGCTGGGATCCTGTAAATAGACAGGGAAACTGTACTGAGGCTGGGAGTCTGCGCTGAGGCTGAGAAATGGTACTGCGGCTGGGAGTCTGTACTGAGGCTGGGAGTCTGCGCAGAGGCTGAGAGACTGTACTGTGTCTGGGAGTCTGTACTGAGGCTGGGAGTCTGCGCTGAGGCTGGACGTCTGAACTGAGGCTGGGATTCTGCACTGAGGCTGTGAGTGTACACTGAGGCTGGACGGGTGTACTGCGGCTGGGAGTCTGCACTGTTGAGGAAGTCTGGACTGAGGCTGCACGACTGTGCTGAGGCTGGGAGTCCGCGGTGAGGCTGGGAGACTGTAAATAGACAGGAAGACTATATTGTGGCTGGGTGTCTGCGCTTCGGCTGGGAGACTGTGCTGAGGTTGGGAATCTATGCTGAGGGTGGGAGACTGTACAGTGGCTGGGAGCCTGTACTGAGGATGGAAGACTGTGCTGAGGCTGGGAGTCTATACTGAGACTGGACAACTGGGCTGAGGCTGGGAGTCTGCGCTGAGGCTGGGAGACTGTAAATAGACAGGGCGATTGTACTGAGGCTGAGAGTCTGAACTGAGGCTGAGAGAGTGTATTGCGGCTGGGAGTCTGTACTGAGGTTGGGAGTCTGTGCTGTGGTTAGTAAGACTGTACTGAGGCTGGGAGTTCTGCGCTGAGGCTGGGAGACTGTACTGAGGCTGGGAGTTGGCAATGAGACTGGCAGTTCAACCTGAGACCAGGAATTTTTAAAGAGGATGGGAGATTGTACTGAGGCTGGGAGTCTGTGCTGAGGCTGGGAGCATGTGCTGAGGTCGGGAGCCTGTAGTGAGGCGGGGAGTAGGTACTGAGGCTGGGAGATCGTACTGAGGGTGAGAGTCTGTACTGAGGCTGGGAGACGGCACTGAGGGTGAGAATCTGTACTGAGGCTGGGAGTCTGTACTGAGGCTGGGAGATTGCACTGAGGCTGGGAGACTGCAATGAGGCTGGGAGTCTATACTGGGGCTGGACGACTGTGCTGAGGCTGGGAGTCTGAACTGAGGCTGGGAGTCTGCACTGAGGCTGGGAATGTACACTGAGGCTGGACAACTGTACAGCGGCTGGGAGTCTGTACTGCAGCTGGGAGTCTGTACTGAGGCTGGGAGACTGCACTGAGGCTGGGAGACTGCTCTGAGGCTGCAAGATTGTGCTGAGTCTGGAAGACTGGACTGTGGCTGGGAGCCTGTACTGAGGCTGGAAGACTGTTGGGGGTCTGTACTGTGGCTGGAAGCCTGTTCTGAGGCTGGGAGACTCTGCTGAGGCTGGGAGTCCATACTGAGGCTGGACGACTGTGCTGAGGCTGGGAGTCTGCGCTGAAGCTGGGATACTGTAAATACACAGGGAGACTGTACAGAGGCTGGGAGTCTGCACTGTTGAGGGAGTCTGGACTGAGGCTGCACGACTGTGCTGAGGCTGGGAGTCCGCGGTGAGGCTGGGAGACTGTAAATAGACAGGAAGACTAGATTGTGGCTGGGTGTCTGCGCTGAGGCTGAGAGACTGTACTGCGGCTGGGAGTCTGTACTGTGTCTGGGAGTCTGCGCTGAGGCAGTGAGTCTGCGCTGAGGCTGGGAGTCTGGACTGAGGCTGGTAGTCTGCGCTGAGGCTGAGAGACTGCACTGTGGCTGGGAGTCTGTGCTGAGGCTGGGAGACTGTGCTGAGGTTGGGAATCTATGCTGAGGGTGGGAGACTGTACAGTGGCTGGGAGCCTGTACTGAGGCTGGAAGACTGTGCTGAGGCTGTGAGTCTATACTGAGACTGGACAACTGTGCTGAGGCTGGGAGTCTGCGCTGAGGATGGGAGACTGTCAATAGACAGGGAGACTGTACTGAGGCTGAGAGTCTGCACTGAGGCTGAGAGAGTGTTCTGCGGCTGGGAGTATGTACTGAGGTTGGGAGTCTGTGCTGAGGCTGGGAGACTGTACTGAGGCTGGGAGTTCTGCGCTGGACTGGCAGTTCATCCTGAGACCAGGAATCTTAAAAGAGGATGGGAGACTGTACTGAGGCTGGGAGTCTGTGCTGAGGTCGGGAGCCTGTAGTGAGGCGGGGAGTAGGTACTTAGGCTGGGAGACTGTACTGAGGGTGAGAGTCTGTACTGAGGCTGGGAGACTGCACTGAGGCTGGGAGACTGCACTGAGGCTGGGAGTCTATACTGAGGCTGGACGACTGTGCTGAGGCTGGGAGTTCTGCGCTGAGGCTGGGAGTCTGTACTGCGGCTGGGAGTCTGTACTGAGGCTGGGAGAATGCACTGAGGCTGGGAGACTGCACTGAGACTGGAAGATTGTGCTGAGTCTGGAATACTGGACTGTGGCTGGGAGCCTGTACTGAGGCTGGAAGACTGTGCTGAGGCTGGAGGTCTGTACTGTGGCTGAAAGCCTGTTCTGAGGCTGGGAGACTGTGCTGAGGCTGGGAATCTATACTGAGGCTGGACGACTGTGCTGAGGCTGGGAGTCTGCGCTGAAGCTGGGATACTGTAAATAGACAGGGAGACTGTACTGAGGCTAGGAGTCTGCGCTGAGGCTGAGAGACTGTACTGTGGCTGGGAGTCTATACTGAGGCTGGGAGTCTGCGCTGAGGCTGAGAGACTGTACTGTGGCTGGGAGTCTGTACTGAGGCTGGAAGACTGTGCTGAGGCTGGGAGTCTATACTGAGACTGGACAAATTGTGCTGAGGCTGGGAGACTTTAAATAGACAGGGAGACTGTACTGAGGTTGAGAGTCTGCACTGAGGCTGAGAGAGTGTACTGCGACTGGGAGTCTGTACTGAGGTTGGGAGTCTGTGCTGTGGCTGGGAGACTGTACTGAGGCTGGGAGTTCTGCGCTGAGGCTGGGAGACTGTACTGAGGCTGGGAGTTGGCAATGAGACTGGCAGTTCATCCTGAGACCAGGAATCTTTAAAGTGGATGGGAGACTGTACTGAGGCTGAGAGTCTGTGCTGAGGCTTGGAGCATGTGCTGAGGTCGGGAGCCTGTAGTGAGGCGGGGAGTAGGTACTGAGGCTGGGAGACTGCACTGAGGGTGAGAGTCTGTACTGAGGCTGGGAATTTGTACAAAGACTGGGCGACTATGCTGAGGCTGGGAGTCTGTACTGAGGCTGTGAGTGTACACTGAGGCTGGACAACTGTACAGCGGCTGGGAGTCTGTACTGCGGCTGGGAGTCTGTACTGAGGGTGGGAGACTGCACTGAGGCTGGGAGACTGCACTGAGGCTGGAAGATTGTGCTGAGTCTGGAAGACTGGACTGTGGCTGGGAGCCTGTACTGAGGCTGGAAGACTGTGCTGAGGCTGGGAGTCTGCGAGGAGGCTGGGAGACTGTAAATAGACAGGGAGACTGTACTAAGGCTGGGAGTTCTGCGCTGAGGCTGGGAGTCTGTTCTGAGGCTGACAGTTGGCAATGAGACTGGCAGTTCATCCTCAGACCAGGAATCTTTAAAGAGGACGGGTGACTGTACTGATGCTGGGAGTCTGTGCAGAGGCTGGGAGCATGTGCTGAGGTCGGGAGCCTGTAGTGAGGCGGGGAGTAGGTACTGAGGCTGGGAGACTGTACTGAGGGTGAGAGTCTGTACTGAGGCTGGGAGACTGCACTGAGGCTGGGAGTCTATACTGGGGCTGGACGACTGTGCTGAGGCTGGGAGTCTGCGCTGAGACTGGGCGACTATGCTGAGGCTGGGAGTCTGAACTGAGGCTGGGAGTGTCTACTGAGGCTGGGAGTGTACACTGAGGCTGGACAACTGTACAGCGGCTGGGAGTCTGTACTGAGGCTGGGAGACTGCACTGAGGCTGGGAGACTGCACTGAGGCTGGAAGATTGTGCTGAGTCTGGAAGACTGGACTGTGACTGGGAGCTTGTACTGAGGCTGGAAGACTGTGCTGAGGCTGGGGGTCTGTACTGTGGCTGGAAGCCTGTTCTGAGGCTGGGAGACTGTGCTGAGGCTGAGAGTCTATACTGAGGCTGGACGACTGTGCTGAGGCTGGGAGTCTGCGCTGAAGCTGGAATACTGTAAATAGACAGGGAGACTGTACAGAGGCTGGGTGTCTGCGCTGAGGCTCAGAGACTGTACTGTGGCTAGGTGTCTATACTGAGGCTGGGAGTCTGCGCTGAGGCTGAGAGACTGTACTGCGGCTGGGAGTCTGTACTGAGGCTGGGAGTCTCCGCAGAGTCTGAGAGACTGTACTGCGGCTGGGAGTCTGTACTGAGGCTGGGAGTCTGCGCTGAGGGTGGAAGTCTGAACTGAGGCTGGGATTCTGCACTGAGGCTGTGAGTGTACACTGAGGCTGGACGGCTGTACTGCGGCTGGGAGTCTGCACTGTTGAGGGAGTCTGGACTTAGGCTGCACGACTGTGCTGAGGCTGGGAGTCTGCGCGGAGGCTGAGAGACTGTAAATAGACAGGGAGACTGTACTGAGGCTGAGAGTCTGCACTGAGGCTGAGAGAGTGTACTGCGGCTGGGAGTCTGTACTGAGGTTGGGAGTCTGTGCTGAGGCTGGGAGACTGTACTGAGGCTGGGAGACTGTACTGAGGCTGGGAGACTGTACTGCGGCTGGGAGTTGGCAATAAGACTGGCATTTCATCCTGAGACCAGGAATCTTTAAAGAGGACGGGAGACTGTACTGATGCTGGGAGTCTGTGCTGAGGCTGGGAGCATGTGCTGAGGCTGGGAGCATGTGCTGAGCTCGGGAGCCTGTAGTGAGGCGGGGAGTAGGTACTGAGGGTGGGAGACTGTACTGAGGGTGAGAGTCTGTACTGAGGCTGGGAGACTGCACTGAGGCTGAGAGTCTATACTGAGGCTGGACGACTGTGCTGAGGCTGGGAGTCTGTACTGCAGCTGGGAGTCTGTACTGAGGGTGAGAGTCTGTACTGAGGCTGGGAGACTGCACTGAGGCTGGGAGACTGCACTGAGGCTGGGAATCTGTGCTGAGGCTGGGAGTCTGTACTGAGGCTGGACGACTGTGCTGAGGCTGGGAGTCTGCGCTGAGACTGGGCGACTATGCTGAGGCTGGGAGTCTGAACTGAGGCTGGGAGTCTGTACTGAGGCTGGGAGTGTACCCTGAGGCTGGACAACTGTACAGCGGCTGGGAGTCTGTACTGCGGCTGGGAGTCTGTACTGAGGCTGGGAGACTGCACTGAGGCTGG
>NW_025213675.1:1434-7170 GCF_004010195.1 Chiloscyllium plagiosum | reverse complement strand
TTCCCCTCACATGTTTCTCCTTCCTCTCGCATGTTCTACCTTCCCCTCACATGTTTCACCTTCCCTTCGCATTTTCTAACTTCCCCTCACATGTTTATCCTTCCCTTCACATGTTTCACCTTTCCCTCACATGTTTCACCTTCCTCTCACATGTTTAACCTTCCCCTCACATGTTTAACATTCCCCTCACATGCTTAACCTTCCCCTCGTATGTTTAACCTTCCCCTCGTATGTTTCACCATCCCCTCGCATTTTTAACCTTAGCCTCACATGTTTAAACCTTCCCCTCACATGCTTAACCCTCCCCTCACATGTTTAACCTTCCCCTCACAGATTTAACCTGGCCCTCGCATGTTTCACTTTCTCCTTGCATGTTCAACCTTCCTCTCACATTTTTCACCTTCCCCTCGCATGTTTCATGTTCCTCTCACATGTTTAACCTTGCCCTCGCATGTGTAACCTTCTCCTCGCATGTTTAACCTTCCCCTCAAGTATTTCACCTTCCCCTCGCATGTTTTACCTTCCATCACATGTTTCATTTTCACCTTGCCTGTTTAACATTTCCCTCGCATGTTTCACCTTCCTCTTGCATGTTTAACCTTCCCTTCACATGTTTCACCTTCCCTTCACATGTTTCACTTTCCGCTCACATGTTTCACCTACCACTCGCATGTTTCACTTTCCTCTCGAATGTTTGACCTTCCCTTCACATGTTTCACCTTCCACTCGCATACTTCACTTTCCGCTCGTATGTTTAACCTTCCCTTCACATGTTTCACTCTCCGCTCACATGTTTCACCTTCCACTCGCATGTTTAACATTCCCATCACATGTTTCACCTTCCCCTCACATGTTTAACATTCCCCTGACATGCTTAACACTCCACTCGCATGTTTAACCTTCTCCTTGCATGTTTAACCTTCCCCTTGCATGTTTCATCATACCCTCACATGTTTAAACTTCCCCTCACATGTTTCTTTTTCCTCTCGCATGTTCCACCTTCCCCTCACATGTTTCACCTTACCTTTGCATGTTTAACCTTCCCCTCGCATGTTTAACCTTCCCCTCACAAGTTTAACCTTCCCTTCACATGTTTCACCTTCCCCTCACATGTTTCACCTTCCCCTCACATGTTTCATCTTCCCCTCATATGATTCACCTTCCTCTCGCATGTTTCACCTTTCCCTCACATACTTAACACTCCCCTCCCATGCCTAACCCTCCCCTCGTATGTTTAACCTTCCCCTCACATGTTTCACTTTCCGCTCACATGTTTCATCTTCCACTCGCATGTTTAACATTCCCATCACATGTTTCACCTTCCCCTCGCATGTTTAACATTCCCCTGACATGCTTAACACTCCCCTCGCATGTTTAACCTTCCCCTTGCATGTTTAACCTTCCCCTTGCATGTTTCATCATACCCTCACATGTTTAACCTTCCCCTCACATGTTTCTTTTTCCTCTCGCATGTTCCACCTTCCCCTCACATGTTTCACCTTACCTTCGCATGTTTAACCTTCCCCTCGCATGTTTAACTTTCCCCTCACAAGTTTAACCTTCCCTTCACATGTTTCACCTTCCCCTCACATGTTTCACCTTCCCCTCACATGTTTCATCTTCCTCTCATAAGTTTCACCTTCCTCTCGCATGTTTCACCTTTCCCTCACATATTTAACACTCCCCTCCCATGCCTAACCCTCCCCTCGTATGTTTAACATTCCCCTCACATGTTTAACATTCCCCTCACGTGCTTAACCCTCCCTTCGCATGTTTAACCTTCCCCTCGAATGTTTAACTTTCCCCTCACGTGTTTCTCCTTCCTCTCACATGTTTCACCTTCCCCTCGCATGTTTCATGTTCCTCTCACATGTTTTACCTTACCCTCACATGTGTAACCTTCTCCTCGCATGTTTAACCTTCCCCTCACATATTTCACCTTCCCCTCGAATGCTTCAAATTCGCCTCAAATTTTTCACCTTCCCTCACATGTTTCACCTTCCTCCCACATGTTTCACCTTCCCCTCGCATGTTTAATCTTCCCCTCGCATGTTTCACCTTCCCCTCGTATGTTTAACCTTCCCATCACATGTTTCAACTTCCCCTTGCATGTTTAACATTCCCCTCACATGCTTAACCTTCCCCTCACATGTTTAACTTTCTCCTCGCATGTTTCACTTTCCCCTCGCATGTTTAACCTTCCCCTCACATTTTTCACCTTCCTCTCGCATGTTTCGCCTTCCCCTCGCATGTTTAACCTTCCCCTCACATGTTTAACCTTCCCCTCACATATTTCATCTTCCCCTCAAATGCTTTACCTTCTCCTCGCATGTTCAACTTTCCCTCACATGTTTTACCTTCCCCTCACATGTTTAACCTTCCCCTGACATGTTTCTCCTTCCTCTCGCATGTTCTACCTTCCCCTCACATGTTTCACCTTCCCCTCACATGTTTAACTTTCCCCTCGCATGTTTCACCTTCCCCTTGCATGTTTAACCTTCCCCTCACATGTTTAACCTTTCCCTCACATATTTCACCTTCCCCTCAAATGCTTTACCTTCTCCTCGCATGTTCAACCTTCCCCTCACATGTTTAACCTTCTCCTCACATGTTTAACCATGCCCTCGCATGTTTCACCTTCGCCTCACATGTTTCACGTTCCTCTCACATGATTAACCTTGCCCTCGCATGTATAACCTTCCCCTCGTATGTTTAACCTTTCCCTCAGTTTTTTAACCTACCCCTCGCATGTTTCACCTTCCTCTCGCATGTTTAACCTTTCCTTCACATGTTTCACCTTCCCCTCACATGTTTCACCTTCCTCCCACATGTTTCACCTTCCCCTCACATGTTTAACATTCCCCTTATCTGCTTAACCTTCCTCTCACATGTTCCACATGTTGAACATTCCCCTCACATGCCTAACCTTCCCCTCGTATGTTTCACCTTCCCCTCACTTGTTTCACCTTCCTCCCACATGTTTCACCTTCCCCTCACATGTTTAACATTTCCCTTATCTGCTTAACCTCCCTCTCACATGTTCCACATGTTTAACTTTCCCCTCACATGTTTCTCCTCCCTCTCACATGTCCTACCTTCCCCTCGCATGTTTCACCTTCCCTTCGCATGTTTAACCTTCCCCTCACAAGGTTAACCTTCCCTTCACATGTTTAACCTTTCCCTCACATGTTTCACCTTCCTCTTGCATGTTTCACCTTCCCCCCACATGTTTAACATTCCACTCACACGCTTAACCTTCCCCTCAACGGTTTAAACTTGCCCTCGCATGTTTCACCTTCTCCTCGCATGTTCAACTTCCCCTCATATGTTTAACCTTCCCCTCACATGTTTAACCTTCCCCTCGTATGCTTCACTTTCGCCTCGAGTTTTTCACCTTCCCCTTGCAGGTTTAACCTTCCTCTCACATGTTTTACCGTCCCCTTGCATGTTTACCTTCCCCTCACATGTTTAACTCTCCCCTCGCGGGTTTTGCCTTCCTCTCGTATGTTTAACCTTCCCCTCGTCTGCTCACCCTTCCCCTCACATGTTTAACCTTCCCCTCACAAGTTTAACCTTGCCCTCGCATGTTTCGCCTTCATCTCGCATGTTCAACCTTCCCTCACAGGTTTAGCCTTGCCCTCACATGTTTAACCTTGCCCTCGCATGTTAAACCTTCCCCTCACATGTTTAACCTTCCCTTCACATATTTCACCTTCCCCTCGAACGCTTCACCTTCGCCTCAAATTTTTCATCTTCCCCTCACATGTTTAACATTTCCCTCGCATGTTTCACCTTCCTCTCGCATGTTTAACCTTTCCTTCACATGTTTCACCTTCCCTTCACATGTTTCACCTTCCGCTCACATGTTTCACCTCCCCCTCACATGTTTAACCTTCCTCTCGCATGTTTCACCTTCCCCTCGCACGTTTAACATTCCCCTCACATTTTTCACCTTCCCCTCACATGTTTAACATTCCCCTCACATGCTTAACCCTCCCCTCGCATGTTTAACCTTCCCCTCACATGTTTCACCTTCCCTTCGCATGTTTAACCTTCCCCTCACATGTTTCACCTTCCCCTCACAAGTTTAACCTTCCCTTGACATGTTTAACATTCCGCTCACATGCATAACCTTCCCCTCACATGTTTAACCTTCCCCTCACATGTTAACACTCCCCTCACATGCCTAACCCTAACCTTGTATGTTTAACCTTCCCCTCACATGTTTAACATTCCCCTCACATGTTTCACCTTCCCCTTGCATGTTTAACCTTCCCCTTGCATGTTTAACCTTCCTCTCGCATGTTTCACCATCCCCTCGCATGTTTCACCTTCCCCTCACATGTTTAACCTTCCTCTCGCATGTTTCACCTTCCCCTCCCATGTTTAACATTCCCCTCACATGCTTAACCTTCCCCTCACATGTTTCACCTTTCCCTCGCATGTTTAACCTTCACTTCACATGTTTCACCTTCACCTCACATGTTTCACCTTCCTCTCGCATGTTTCACCTTCCCCTCCCATGTTTAACCTTCCCCTCACATGCTTCACCTTCTCCTCACATGTTTAACCTTACCCTCGCATATTTAACCTCCCCCTCACTTTTTTAACCTACCGCTCGCATGTTTAACTTTTCCCTCGCATGTTTAACATTCCTCTCACATGTTTCACCTTCCCCTCACACGTTTAACCTTCCCCTCACATGCTTTGCCTTCCCCTCACATGTTTAACATTTCCCTTGCATGTTTAACCTTCCCTTCACATGTTTCACCTTCCCCTCACATGTTTCACCTTCCTCTCGCATGTTTCACCTTCCCCTCGCATGTTTCACCTCCCCCTCACATGTTTAACCTTCCCCTCACATGTTTCTCTTTCCTCTCGCATGCTCTACCTTCCCCTCACATGTTTCACCTTCCCCTCACATGTTTAACCTTCCCCTCACATGTTTCTCTTTCCTCTCGCATGCTCTACCTTCCCCTCACATGTTTCACCTTCCCCTCACATGTTTCACTTCCCCTCACCATGTTTAATATTCCCCTCACATGCTTAACCTTCCCCTCACATGTTTCACCTTTCCCTCGCATGTTTAACCTTCACTTCACATGTTTCACCTTCCCCTCACACGTTTAACCTTCCCCTCACATGCTTTGCCTTCCCCTCACATGTTTAACATTTCCCTTGCATGTTTAACCTTCCCTTCACATGTTTCACCTTCCCCTCACACGTTTAACCTTCCCCTCACATGCTTTGCCTTCCCCTCACATGTTTAACATTTCCCTTGCATGTTTAACCTTCCCTTCACATGTTTCACCTTCCCCTCACACGTTTAACCTTCCCCTCACATGCTTTGCCTTCCCCTCACATGTTTAACATTTCCCTTGCATGTTTAACCTTCCCTTCACATGTTTCACCTTCCCCTCACACGTTTAACCTTCCCCTCACATGCTTTGCCTTCCCCTCACATGTTTAACATTTCCCTTGCATGTTTAACCTTCCCTTCACATGTTTCACCTTCCCCTCACACGTTTAACCTTCCCCTCACATGCTTTGCCTTCCCCTCACATGTTTAACATTTCCCTTGCATGTTTAACCTTCCCTTCACATGTTTCACCTTCCCCTCACACGTTTAACCTTCCCCTCACATGCTTTGCCTTCCCCTCACATGTTTAACATTTCCCTTGCATGTTTAACCTTCCCTTCACATGTTTCACCTTCCCCTCACATGTTTCACCTTCC
>NW_025213675.1:0-976 GCF_004010195.1 Chiloscyllium plagiosum | reverse complement strand
CACATATTTCACCTTCCCCTCACATGTTTAACCTTCCCCTCGCATGTTTCACCTTCCCCTCACATGTTTAACCTTCCCCTCGCATGTTTCACCTTCCCTTCACATGCTTTACCTTCCCCTTGCATATTTAACCTTCCCCTCGCCTGTTTAATCTTCTGCAGCATGTTTCTCCTGCATGTTAATTTTGGGAATCCTGAACTAGGACTCCTAACTCCCTTTATGCTGTAGATATCTGAAGCCTTTCCTTGTTTAGAAAATAGCTTATGCCTCTATTCTTCCTATCAAAGTGCATAGCCCCACACATCACCACATTGTTTTCCAGTTGCTATTTCTTTGCCCACTCTCCTAGTCCAAGTTCTTCTGCAGTCTCCCCACTTCCTTAACACTACCTGCCCATCTGCAAACGTAGCAACAATGCCCTCAGTTCCTATGTCCAGCTCATTAATGCATAATGTGAATAGTTGTTGTTCCATATTGTCCCATGCAGAACTCCACTGGTCACCAGCTGCCATTCTGACAATCTGAAGATGGCCTCATTTGCCCCACGCTTTGCCTCCTTCCAGTCAGCCAATCCTCTTTTTCATCCCAGAACCTTGTCCCGAGCACCACGGGCTCCTATCTTACTGAGCAGCCTCCTATGTGGTACCCTGTCAAAGACCTTCTGGAATCCAAATATATCACATCCACTCCCTTTCTTGTTCGTTGAAGCTGAATGTGTAAAACTATTGCTTCTGAGAAAGGGAGATACTTTAGATCTGTTAAAAAAGGAGATTATCTCAATGTATGAGATCTTGTTGAAATGTTCCAGACCAGAGTGTTTGGTTAAAATCATGAAGGGGTTGTGTGAAGCTGAGAAAATCTAACATTGGTTCTATGGAGGCTGCAGGTTCTCAAGATGGGGCATTGAATCTGAAGTTACAATTAAGGATTCAAATTAGAATCCCTACAGTATAGAAACAGGCCCTTCAGCCCAACA
>NW_025213674.1:33610-35000 GCF_004010195.1 Chiloscyllium plagiosum | reverse complement strand
TATCAACTAATTACAGCTGTTCATCTCTGAAGAAAGAACACAGCTTAGGTAACATTGTGGAAAAATACAGGCTAGGTGCCATTGTGGAAGAACGCAGGTTAGGTAACATTGTGGAAGAACGCAGGCGAGGTACCATTGTGGAAGAACGTAGGTGATGTACCATTGTGGAAGAACGCAGGCTAGGTATCATTGTGGAAGAATGCAGGCTAGGTACCATTGAGGAAGAACTCAGGTTAGGTAACATTGTGGAAGAACGCAGGCGAGGTACCATTGTGGAAGAACGCAGGCTAGGTACCATTGTGGAAGAATGCAGGCTAGGTACCATTGAGGAAGAACTCAGGTTAGGTAACATTGTGAAAGAACGCAGGCTAGGTACCATTGTGGAAGAACGCAGGCTAGGTACCATTGTGGAAAAACGCAGGCTTGGTACCATTGTGGAAGAATGCAGGTAATTTACCATTGTGGAAGAACGCAGGTTAGGTACCATTGTTGAAGAACACAGGTTAGGTACCATTGTGGAAGAATGCAGGTTAGGTACCATTGTGGAAGAATGCAGGCTAGATACCATTGTGGAAGAACGCAGGCTAGGTACCATTGTGGAAGAATGCAGGCTAAGGTACCATTGAGGAAGAACTCAGGTTAGGTAACATTGTGAAAGAACGCAGGCTAGGTACCATTGTGGAAGAACGCAGGCTAGGTACCATTGTGGAAAAACGCAGGCTTAGTACCATTGTGGAAGAATGCAGGTAATGTACCATTGTGGAAGAATGCAGGCTAGGTAACATTGTGGAAGAACGCAGGTTAGGTACCATTGTGGAAGAACGTAGGCGAGTTTCCATTGTGAAAGAATGCAGGCGAGGTAACATTGTGGAAGAACGCAGGCTTGGTACTTTTGTGGAACAACACAGGCTATGTAACATTGTGGAAGAACACAGGCGAGGTATAATTGTGGAAGAACGCAGGTTAGGTGACATTTTGGAAGAACGCAGGTTAGGTAACATTGTGGAAGAACGCAGGCGAGGTACCATTGTGGAAGAACTCAGGGTACGTACCATTGTGGAAGAACGCAGGCGAGGTAGCTTTGTGGAAGAATGCAGGTGATGTACCATTGTGGAAGAACGCAGGCTCGGTACCCTTGTGAAAGAATGCAGGTTATGTACCATTGTGAAGGAACGAAGGCGAGGTACCATTGTGGAAGAACGCAGGCTAGGTACCATTGTGGAAGAACGCAGGCTAGGTACCATTGTGGAAGAACGCAGGCTAGGTACCATTGTGGAAGAACGCAGGCTAGGTACCATTGTGGAAGAACGCAGGCTAGGTACCATTGTGGAAGAACGCAGGCTAGGTACCATTGTGGAAGAACGCAGGCTAGGTACCATTGTGGAAGAAC
>NW_025213674.1:8698-19436 GCF_004010195.1 Chiloscyllium plagiosum | reverse complement strand
TGTGAGATTATGACGTACACGGGTAAATGTCAAACCACCACAGCACCGACCACCACTCCATCTGAAACTACAACGACAGTCACAGTAACTCCCACATCTACAGAAACCACAAGATGCTCTTGCCACGCCAATGGACAAACATTATCACCTGGTAAGTGTATCAACTCAAATGAAATCTGGTACCATGACAAATTGCATAGGCAAGCTGGGAATCTTGTCTGATGTGTGTCTCCATTAACCTCTCAGAAGTGTGATCAAGAATGCGCCCTAAACTGGCAATTCCAAATTTGTGAATGACTTGTTCCAAGCAGTTGCAGAAAGTGAAAACTTTCTTGTCTTGTTTCATTTCATCAAACAAATGGCATTGCTTTTCTGCTTGACGAACATGTGCAGGTGGTTGTTTCTTTGGGAAGTGAAAGAAGAAAGAAACTAAGTTCAATTTGCACTCACGTTAATGTACTTTGCTCACTTGTCTGTTTACGTCTGCTAACCATTCGTACGCACCATTTAGATGTTTGCCACACCATTTATATCTTATCTCAGCCATTTACCACATCTATTGGACAGCGTTCAAATTGACTTCAGATTTCATAGTTTTTCGCCACGTTTCGTCTTGCAGGATGACATATTCTGATTTTGCAGGAAGATGTTGCAAGGTTTCTTTCGTGCAGTTTGAAATTCCTTTAACTTCGCTCCAGAGATGAGCAACATGGTGAACAAATTCAAGGGCAGATGACTCAAATGCAATGATGCCATATCTAGGTTACATTAGGTTCAGTGCAGTCAGCCAAGTGCATGTTTGCTGTTTGGAATCTGTTCGACCTGTTTGTAAATGAAGCACATCCTGGGAGTTTAGCAACAGTGTAATGAATGTGATATATCCTCTCGAATGACTTTCCTGCCAAAATAGCTGCTTAGAACACACATGACAATTGCCCATAGTTTTAATGTGTAGTCTTCATGCATGGTTATTGCACAGTCATGTTTATTTTGTCATGTTTCCAAATACAGTAGCCACTGTCGTCTATATATTGACAGTAAGGTAAATCAAGTAGCTGTGTGAGAACTCATCATGAGATGCCTGTGTGAGAAACGAAGCTGACTCACTTCAATAATTTCAGTCGGAGACAAGATCTGAATCAGTCGTGTCATTTATTTCACTCTTGCAAGAGGGTATGGTGTCTACTGTCCACAAGGCAGGGTCACACCCACACTGAATTCAACTAGTACACAACATTTATGTAATTTGGTTCCTATTCTTTCATCCCATTGCTCCTCCCCTGTTTACATCTCCCACCTCTCTAAGACCGGCACCGATTACTCTTGTTTATCTCTTGCCTTATCCGTCCTTGTCTGTGACAAAATGCTTATTTCTGTCCTCACAAGGCCGTTTGACCACATCCTGCTGTAGGCCATTGTTAGGTATATCGTCCCTTACTTGTTATGATCTTATGACTTAATGACTTCATGATTGTGGTTTGTTCTTGTTTTTGCAGAAGTGGGAAACAGATGCTTATAACTACTGTTTGTACAGGCATATCTAGCTTAACCCCCTCTCCTCACAGCACCTTATCTCTTTGTCTGTAACATCTACCATTGTTTGCAGGCACATTTCATTCTTGCATGCACATTTTAGCTAATGCAAAATCAATTATGCATTTCCTTCACATAGTTTTCATTCTTGTTGCCTCAGCTCTTGGCTGAAACAATTATACACCGGTGTGAGTTCATTTAACTTGCATAAGCAATTATGATTGCGGAAGTAACACTACTTTGCCTATGTTCCATACCTGTAACATAATTTTCATGACTTTTGTCTTCCAGGACAGGCAGTGGTAACTTCTGTAGGTAAATCAGACCTGTGTAATTTCACGCTCTGTACCAAGAGCTGTGAGATTGTGAAGTACACCGGCAAATGTCACACCACTACAGCACCCACTACAACTCCATCCGAAACTGCAACAACAGTAACAGTAACTCCCTCATCGACAGAAACAACAAGATGCTTTTGCCACGCCAATGGACAAGTATTCTCACCTGGTAAATGAGTTGATTAATTCGACTCTCCAGTATTTTGTCACATTTAACGTTTGGATAATTTACAATTTGTGATCTTAAGTTAAGAAATATGAACAGGCAGGCCAGTTAGATATTCTCTCAATTTCTGCATATCAGAATCTATGTTCCTTTCGCATGACTTGGTTCTCTTTGTCAATTTGTTTTTAATTTTGTGTTCAAGCTACTTAAATGTATTCAGATTTCAGTGAAATGGTCCAGTTTCAATTAATAATATTGTCAACTGCAGCATAATCCCTGTCTGATCTCACATTCTTTTTCTTAAAATTAAGATTTCCTTGAACAGTTTTTCTGTAGGAAGGCATCAGTAGTGCAGTGAAAATATTGCCGATCTTGTTCCTGTTTTCATCTTTTTATGTTGTCCATTGTATTCTTCTTTCTATTTCAGCTCCCAAATTCGCACATTCTCACCAAAAATAATCTGTTTAGCTCTTCTCAAGATCTATATGCTTATGTTTACCGACACTGGTGATGGGTCAGTCAAAGGATGCCTGCAATTCTGAACTGTAAATCTTACTTCCCTTCTTATTGAGGAAAGAAGGGCTTATCAAACGTCTTCAATGACATATACAGCTTGCATGGTTATTTAAAGCTCCCTGTTGACAGATTGGCAGAGGCTTGCTGGACATAAAACTGTACACAATGGCCGTGGGCATCATTCCTGACACTTGCCCTTCTGTCACCTGACGTTGCATACAGATGCAGCGATATCAGCCAACCCAGCCACTCATGCGTGTGCCCTATGAGGCATCTCATTCTCCACCTAATGGTCACTCAAGGGGATCTTCTTGTCACTATTATAGTATTACCCTTGGTGTACTGAGGCCAGGCTCAATATGAATCTTACCCCATTCCCCAACTTGTTCTGCACAGTTCCCTCACCACCTGCGCCCTTGCTCTGGGCCTTCCATCTTGGCTCTGGTGAGACCATGCCTGCTTACCTTCATATCCAGTTCCAGTGTCAACTACTGTTCTAGCTGCAGTCCCAGCATTAACCACCCTCTCAATGATGCTGCAGGAATGAGCAAATTGCCAGCAGTCTCATTTACTGGTTTTCCTTGCCAGCAGGGGACAGAAGACTCATCTTGTTTTACTTAGAGGCTGCCTATGATTGAATGACTACAGCGTTAGTCAGAGAGAGACCAGGCTCAATCCAAACATTTCAGCGTGGAAGGTTGGAATGAAATCCCAGCAGTGTATTTGGATTTTTGTTGCAAACCTACAGCCTAAGATTCTATTATGACACAATCAGACGCATGAAGTCACAGTGTACCTTTAAACAAAACCGCAAATTAATGTAACCTTTCAGAACTGTCAACTTGACAGTTTTATCTTCAAACTGTCAATTTTATCTTCTTTCCAGGGGAGATTGTATACAACTCTCAAGACAAAGAAGGCTGGTGTTTTTATGCATTATGTGCAGAAAACTGCCATATTGTGAAGCACATGAAACCATGTGAAAAAACCACATCACCTCAGCCAACCACACAGTCTCCCACACCAACAACAGTGTCACCAGAAGGTTGCTCAGCTCTGCATCCTCCAAGAGCTGTAAGTAATGGTCATGTTAATCACAGTCACCTATGTGCAATCTATATTGATCATGGTTTAACATGCGTCTTGTGGAAAATTGTTAGGAAAAGCAAGATTATTATTCCCAAGTTGTGGAAGCTGCAAGAATTCACTCTTAGCCTATTATTTGAGTCAGTGACTCATTGAGGAGTATTAATTGTTCATGAACCAATGAAAAGCATCTCAGATACATGTGTCTCCTGTGTACACTACCATAATTGTGTGGAAAATGGGAAAAAGCAAGACAGCAGGAGTGACACACACATCTCCTTCTGTCATGAGTTGGAGGAGCCGGTGTTGGACTGGGGCATGCAAAGTTAAAAATCACATAATACCAGGTTAGAGTTCTACAGGTTTATTTAGAAGCACTGGCTTTCGGAGCGCTGCTCCTTCATCAGGTGGTTGTGGAGTATAAGATCATAAGACACAGAATTTATAGCAAAAGATTACTGTGTGATGTAAAAGAAGGAAGCATATGTAAGGTCTAGACAAGATAGATTGAGTGAATCCTTAGAAAAGTATAAAGGAAGTAGGAGTATACTTAAGAGGGAAATCAGGAGGGCAAAAAGGGGACATGAGATAGCTTTGGCAAATAGAATTAAGGATAATCCAAAGAGCTTTTGCAAATATATTAAGGATAAAAGGGTAACTAGTGAGAGAATATGGCCCCTCAAAGATCAGCAAGGTGGCCTTTGTGTGGAGCCACCAAAAATGGGGGAGATACTAAATGAGTATTTTGCATCAGTATTTACTGTGGAAAAGGATAAGGAAAATATAGACTGTAGGGATATAGATGGTGACATCTTGCGAGATGTCCAGAATACAGAGGGGGAAGTGCTGGATGTCTTGAAACAGGTAAAGGTGGATAAATCCCCAGGACCTGATCAGGTGTAACCAAGAACTCTGTGGGAAGCTAGAGAAGTGATTGCTGGGCCTTTTGCTGAGATATTTGTATCATCGATAGTCTCAGGTGAGGTGCCGGAAGACTGGAGGTTGGCTAATGTGGTGCCACTGTTTAAGAAGGGTGGTAAGGACAAGCCAGGGAACTATAGACCGGTGAGCCTGACCTCGGTGGTGGGCAAGTTGTTGGAGGGAATCCTTAGGAACAGGATATACATGTATTTGGAAAGGCAAGGACTGATTCGGGATAGTCAACATGGCTTTGTGCGTGGGAAATCATGTCTCACAAACTTGATTGAGTTTTTTGAGAAAGTATCAAAGAAGATTGATGAGAGCAGTGCGGTAGATGTGATCTATATGGACTTCAGTAAGGCATTCAACAAGATTCCCTATGGGAGACTTATTAGCAAGGTTAGATCTCACAGAATACAGGAAGAACTGGCCATTTGGATACAGAACTGGCTCAAAGGTCGAAGACAGAGAGTGGTGATGGAGGGTTGTTTTTCAGACTGAAGGCCTGTGACCAGTGGAGTGCCACAAGATTGGTGCTGGGCTCAATGACAACAAAATTGGAGGTATAGTGGACAGCGAAGAGGATTACCTCAAAGTACAACAGGATCTGGACCAGATGGGCCAATGGGCTGAGAAGTGGCAGATGGAGTTTAATTCAGATAAATATGAGGTGCTGCATTTTGGGAAAGCAAATCTTAGCAGGACTTATACACTTAATGGTAAGGTCCTAAGGTGTGTTGCTGAACAAAGAGATCTTGGAGTACAGGTTCATAACTCCTTGAAAGTGGAGTCACAGGTAGATAGGATAGTGAAGAAGGCGTTTAGTATGCTTTCCTTTATTGGTCAGAGTATTGAGTACGGGAGGTGGGAGGTCATGTTGCGGCTGTACAGGACATTGGTTAGGCCACTGTTGGAATATTGCATACAATTCTGGTCTCCTTCCTATCGGAAAGATGTTGTGAAACTTGAAAGCGTTCCGAAAAGATTTACAAGAATGTTGCCAGGGTTGGAGGATTTGAGCTATAGGGAGAGGCTGAACATGCTGGAACTGTTTTCCCTGGAGTGTCGGAGGCTAAGGGGTGACCTTATAGAGGTTTACAAAATTATGAGGGGCATGGATAGGATAAATAAGCAAAGTCTTTTCCCTGGGGTCGGGGAGTCCAGAACTAGAGGGGTTAGGTTTAGGGTGAGAGGGGAAAGATATAAAAGAGACCTACAGGGCAACTTTTTCACGCAGAGGGTGGTGTGTGTATGGAATGAGCTGCCAGAGGAAGTGGTGGAGGCTGGTACAATTGCAACATTTAAGAGGCATTTGGATGGATATATGAATAGGAAGGGTTTGGAGGGATATGGGCCGGGTGCTGGCAGGTAGGACTAGATTGGGTTCGTATATCTGGTCGGCATGGACGCATTGGACTGAAGGGTCCATGCTGTACATCTCTATGGCTCTATGACTCTAACTGAAATAATTTGTTAAGACTTGTTAAGATTTGTTAAGACTTAACAAACAATCCAGGTATTTTTCAATATATAATTCCAGTTACATCACACTGTAAACTTTTGCTATAAATTCTATGTCTTATGATCTTATACTCCACCACCACCTGATGAAGGAGTAGTGCTTTCAGATAAACCTGTTGGACTATAACCTGGTGTTGTGTGACTTTTAACTTTGTACATCTCCTTCTGTCATCAGGAACAACACACAACCAACAAGAAGGACTGGATGCACTCCAGAACCCTGTCCAGACTGGCATTTTTGTCAGCATGTTGGTATTTGTATTGTTTCTAAAACAGTCACCTCCTCTATCATCACCTGAGTAATCCATTCTTAAAATCTTGTTACATATCAGGCAACATCTTGATCCATCATAAATTTCAGTTAATTCAGACATTTGTAAACTCAAATCAGTCCTCTTCTACACAGATTTCCATATAAATCAATATTCCAGACACCACTATCACCATCCCTGGTTATGGCTTGTCCCATCAGCGGGACAGACCCAGCAGAGGTGGTGTCACAGTGGTGTACAGTTTGGAGCAAGTTGCCCATGGAGTCCTCATCATTTATTCCAAATCCCATGAAATCTCAAATCTCCTGCTGATAACTACGTAACAACACCACTATTGATTGAGCTGGTCGAGTCTTGAAGGACACAGCTGGTAAACAGGGACAGTGAGGGAAATCCATCCTTGACCTCATCCTCACTAACCTGCCTGCCACAGATGTATCCATCTATGACAGAATCAGTAGGAGTAAGCACAGCAAAATCCTTGTGGTGACAAAGTTGCAAGGGACGTAGAAATGGACTGTAAAAGATATGATGACAAAATACTTGATTCACATTATTGGGATTGGTCAAAGCCAATGGATTTATGAAAAGATATCATACTTTGCTTTAGTTTTTTTTAAAGCCTGTAACAAGTATAATAAATAAGAATAACCAGTGAATGTGGTATATTAGATTTTCCGGATTTTGATAAGGTCTCCTCATGAGAAATTATTGGGAAAAGTTAAAGCACATGGGACAACAGGTAGTATATTGGCATTTACCGAAAATTCATTGACAGACAGAAACAGAGTCCACATAAATGGATCTTTTTCTAAGTGGCAGGTAGTGACTAGTGATGTACTGCAGGGATCAACGCTTGGGTCCCAGTGATATAAGGTGTATATGCATTTATAAGTTACATGGATCAGAGAACCAAATACAATGCTTCATGTTTGCTGATGACACAAACCAGGTTGGGATTTAGTTGTAAGAAGGATGCAAGGAGGCTTCAAGGTGGTTAAGACAAGTTGAATGAGTGGGTAAATACATGATAGGTGCTGCACAATATGACGAAATATAAGGTATTACAATTTGGTGTGAAAAACAGAAAGGAACAGTATTATTTAAATGGTGAGATATTGGGAAGTGTGAATGTCAATAGGGATCTAAGTGTTCTTGTAGCTCAGTCAGTGAAAATAGACATGCAAATGCAGGAAGCAATTAGGAATGCTAAAGGTATTTTGGCCTTCATTGCAAGAGGATTTGAGTTCAGCAGTAGGAATGTCTTATTATTCAGGGACTTGGTGAGACACACTGGAAGTTTTGTGAACTATTTTGATCACATTACCTAACAGGTCTAGACAGAGTAGGGTACAGAAAGGATGTTTCCCTTGGTTGGAAAAGGGACACAGTCACAAGATACATGATTGGACATTTAGGACTGAGATGAGGAAACATTTATTTGCTCAAAACATAGAGAACCTGTGAAGTTCTCAACCACAGAAGACTGTGAAGGCCAAGTCACTGAATGTATTCAAGAAAGTAATAGATATATCCTTTGATTAGAAAGGTATCAAGGAGCATAGAGAGAAAGAAGGAATATAATATTGAGATCGGGATTTAGCAACGATCATATTGAATGGCAGAACAGTCTCGAAGAGATGAATGGCCTTCTCCTGCTTGTAGTTTCCATGTTTCAATGTAACAATAGAAGCGGGACTGTATTGAACCACAATGTATAATCTAATAGCCCATTTGATATCCCATTCTTTACCATTAAGCCAGGGAATCAATGAAAAGTGCAGATGGAGATGATAGGAGCAGCATACAACATACCTAAAAATGAGACATCAACCTGGTGAAGTTACAAAACAGGACTACTTATATGCCAAAGAGCATAAGCAACAAATGATAGACAGAGTTAAGCAATTCCATAATCAATGGATTAGATCTAAGCTCAGCTGTCATGCTGCATTCAGTTGTCAATAGTGGTGGACAATTAAACAAATCAGTGCTGAAGGAGGCTCCACAAACATCCCCATCCCCAATAATGGTGGAGTGTTGCACATCAGTGCAAAAGATAAGGCTGAAGCATTTGTGACAACCATCTCGGTGTCCTCCAGAGGTTCCCAGCAATTCTTCAGCCAATTTGATTCACTCCACACACTATTAAGAAATAATTGAAAGCACTGGATGCTGCAAATGTGTCCATATTCTAGCAATATGACTGCTGCTACTGAGAATTGCTAGTGAAGGGAGTGATTGTTAAAGGTAATAGATGGGGTGCCAATGAAAAGGGCTGCTTTGTTCTGGATGGTGTCGAACTTCTTGAGTTTTCTTGGATCTGCACTCTTCCAGACAAGTGGGAAGGAGTCCATCAGACTTCTGACTTCTGTCTTGTGCATGGCAGACAGACTTTAGGGAATCAGGAGGTGAGTTGTTTGCTGCAGCATTATTATCTTCTGACACACTATTGCAACCGCAGTATGTGCACGTCTTGTCCAGTTCTGTTTCTGGTTAATAATAATGATGGTTGCTCATGCCTAATTTAGTGATAACATTGAATGTCAAGGGATGATGATTAGATTCTCTCTTGTCCGGATGGTATGATTTGGAGAGGAACTCTATGTATTCCCTGTTTCTCAGTGGTAGTGTTGCAAGGAGCCTTGATGAATTGCTACAGGTTATTTTATAGATAGTACACACTGGTGCAACTGAGCTAGGACTCAAGTCTTTTCCTCATGCCAGTTCCTCCTGGCCCTTAGCTTCTTGATATTTTGAAAATCTATCTCTGTCCTTGTTAAATACTTGAGTTTCCACAACTCTCTGAGGTAAAGAATTTACCACCCTCTGAGAGAAGATTATTTCCTTTAAACTTAATTTTAAATTCCCTGATTCTTTAACTATGTCCCCTGATTTGAGATTCCTCTACTCATGGAAACAGTTAAATTAATGCTTTCTTGTATACTTAGGCTTTATGTTTAATTGAGTTGATAATCACTGAGCGCTTTGATGAATTCTTCCAATTTTGCTTCTGAATAAATCCCAATGCCCCACATATAGGAAGCATTGTTACTAGGTGACTGTATTACGTAATGAATGAGTTAGTGAGAATAAAAAAAGGACCTTGAAAACTAACACAGTCTCCACAAATATAAAAGTACCAAAAAGCAGTTGCTCATTAGCATCACATGTAAATAATTGTCATCTCAATACTGACCTTCAGAACTCCACAAATCACTGGCAGCCATACTTTATCCCTACTCACTGCCTTCTGCCAATCAGCCAATCTTCCATCCATGCCAGTACCTAAGACCATGGACTTCTATTTTATTTAGCAGCCTCCTGTGTGGCACCCTGTCAAAGGCCTTTTGGAAATCTAAATATATCATGTCCACTGGCTCTCCTTTGTCGAACTTGCTTGTTACCTTCTCAAAGAATTGGGAGTGATGATCACCAACAATCTGTCCTGGTTCACCCATGTCGACTCTACGGTCAAAACAGCTCAGTAATGCCTCTACTTCCTCAAGAGGCTAAGGAAATTTGGCCTGTCCATAAAGACTCTTACAATTTTTTATAGATGCACCATAGAAAGCATTCTATTTAGATGCAGCACAACATGATATGGCAACTACTCTTATCAAGACCGAAATAAACTCTGGAGAGTTATGAACACAACTCAGTGCGTACTGCAAACCAGCCTCCCATCCATTGACTTGTCTATACTTCCGGCTGCCTCGGGAAAGCAGTCAACATAATCAAAGACCCTTACCACCCAGTTGCGCTCTTTTATAATCTTGTGTGGGCAAAACATATAAAGGCTTGTATGCATATGCAATCAGATTCAAGAGCAGCTTTTTCCTTACTGTTATCAGACTTTTGAATGGATATCTTTTATGTTCATGTTGATCTCTTTCTGTGCCATCTTGGCAGATGTAAGATTGTATCCTGCACTCTGTGCTTTTACCCTGAGACACTTGTATAGTGCGATCTGCCTGTAAAGTACGTAAGACACCACTTTTCACTGTACCTCAGTTCATGTGACAGTAATAAATCAAACCAAAAGAGTTCTAACAGATTTGTTAGGCATGACCTAGAAATGTGGAACCAGGCCATTCAACCCATGAGCGAATACTGACCCTCCGAAGAGCATCCCACCCAGACCCACCCCATTCCTGTAACCCTGTATTTCCTATGGCGAACCAACCAGTCAGGCCTCTTGCATTGGAGTAAATACAGTTTAATTTATCATTCTTCTCTCATTATCTGCTAAGCTTTTGTCTACCTTGACTGTTTGACTTGCTCCACTTATCAACTGTACCAGCGTCAGTTTTTTCTCTTTTCTCACGATCGCTTTGGGTCCCCCCGCAACCCCACACCACCACCACCCCGTCCTCCTACCACCA
>NW_025213674.1:4010-7476 GCF_004010195.1 Chiloscyllium plagiosum | reverse complement strand
GTGCCCCCACCCCCACACCACCACCACCCACACCATCACCACCACAATCAACCACCCACCACCACCACCCCCACCATCGCCACCACCTTCCTAGTTTAAAACCTCTTCAGTAGCACTATCAAATCTCCCTGCAAGAATATTGGCCTCCTTCTAATTCAGGGGGTACCTTTTTCTCTGAAACAGGTAATTTCTACCCTAAAGAGATCCCAACATCAAAAAATGTGAACCCTTGCCCCCTGCACCAACTCCTCAGTCAAGCATTCATCTCTGTATCCTAATCTCACAAACACAAGCCACCGGTAGTAGTCCAGACATTACTATACTCAAGGACCTATTTTTAACTTCCCACCTAGTTTCCTTTATTCTCTCTGCAGACTCTTGATCAATTGGGTCAATGGCTGAAGAGTGGCAGATGGAGTTTAATTTGGATAAATACAAGGTATTGCATTTGGTAAAATAAACAAAGACATGATTTATGCAATTGCACGGTGGCACAGTGGTTAGCACTGCTGCCTCACAGCGCCGGAGACCCGGGTTCAATTCCCACCTCAGGCGACTGTGTGGAGTTTACACATTCTCCCCATGTCTGCGTGGGTTTCCTCTGGGTGCTCCGGTTTCCTCCCACAATCCAAAAATGTGCAGGTTAGGTGAATTGGCCATGCTAAATTGCCTGTAGTGTTAGGTGAAGGGGTAAATGTAGGGGTATGGGTCTGGATGCGTTGCACTTCGGAGGGTCGGTGTGAACTTGTTGGGCCGAAGGGCCTGTTTCACACTGTAAGTGATCTAATCTAAACGTAATTCCTTTCCTTCCCCATGTCAATGGTACCAACATGCACAACAACCTCCTGCTAGTGACTCTTACCTTTCAGAGTATTCTGCACACTCTCCAAATTAGCCTTGACCCTGGCACCAGGAAGGCAACACCCCATCCTGATATCTCATTGACAACTGCAGAATCGTCTGCCTGTGCCTCAGACCAGAGAATCCCCTATTACAGTTGATCACTTGGAACTGAACATACTCCTCGTTACAATAGAGGCAATCACAGAATCAGAAACCTGACTGTCGGTCCCATATTCCCTTGAGAGGCCATCCCCCACCACAGTATCCAAAATGGCATATCTGTTTGAGATGGATGTAGGCACAGGAGTCTGCTGCACCACCTGACTACCTCTCCTATCATTCCGAGATCAACCATCCAACTGAATGTATCTGTGATGTTTCCACCGTCCTGAAACTGCCATCCATCACATCTCGTTGCTCTTGTAAACTCTTCATTGTCTCTACCTGCCACTCTAACTAATCCATGAGGTCCATTACCAAACACACTTCCTGCAGATATACTCTCCAGGGCCATTGAAATTCTTTCTGATCTCCCACATCTGACAGGAAGAGCACATCACCCTATTAAAAGTCATTTCTGCCCCTTTAACAATCTACAGACCCAGAAATTACTTAAAAACAAACACAATACAGTTTGCTCAAAAATGCAATGTTACCACTCAAGAGCACTGGTCTGGGATAACTTAATACCAATCCTTAAAGGTTAATCAAGAGACAGATCTCAGGACAAACATAATAAAAGGAATGCCCTCATGTTAGGCTCATTTACAGATCGAGAAAAAAGAAACCTGATTAAGAGGTTTTATATGTTTTAAAATCAAACACTGCCTGAGCAGGCTCAAAAAACCAAAGGTGGATCCTCTTCTGTAGTTTCAGGCAGTGATCTTGGTTTGAAATCACTGGTATCTCTTGATACTGCTGTAGCTGCACATGAAGCTCAATAGGAGGCATCCCACATCATCTATCAAACAGCACTGATTCTCAGTCTGACAGCAATGAAACTGCACTAATTCTCAATCTAGCAGCTATGAAACTGCACTGATTCTCAGTCTGACAGCTGTGAAACTGCACTGATTCTCAGTCTGACAGCTGTGAAACTGCATGAATTCTCAGTCTGGCAGGTATGAAACTGCACTGATTCTCAGTCTGACAGCTGGGAAACTGCATTAATTCTTAGTCTGGCAGCTCTGAAAATGAACTAATTCTCAGTCTGACACATGTGAAACTGCACTAATTCTCAATCAGACAGCATGAATCTGCACTGATTCTCAGTCTGATACATATGAAACTGCATTGATTCTCAGTCTGACACATATGAAACAGCACTGATTCTCAGTCTCACAGCTGTGAAACTGCACTGATTCTCAATCTGGCAGCTGTGAAACTGCACTGATTCTCAGTCTGACAGCTCTGAAACTGCACTAATTCTCAGTCTGGCAGCTCTGAAAATGAACTAATTCTCAGTCTGACACATATGAAACTGCACTAATTCTCAATCAGACAGCTATGAATCTGCACTGATTCTCAGTATGACACATATGAAACTGCACTGATTCACAGTCTGACAGGTGGGAAACAGCACTGATTCTCAATCTGGCAGATATGAAACTGCACTGATTCTCAGTCTGACAATTATGAAACTGCACTGATTCTCAGTCTGGCACACATGAAACTGCACTAATTCTCAATCAGACAGCTATGAATCTGCACTGATTCTCAGTATGACACATATGAAACTGCACTGATTCACAGTCTGATACATATGAAACTGCACTGATTCTCAGTCTGACACATATGAAACTGCACTGATTCTCAGTCTGATACAAATGAAACTGCACTGATTCTCAGTCTGACACATATGAAACTGCACTGATTCGCAGTCTGACAGGTGGGAAACAGCACTGATTCTCAATCTGGCAGATATGAAACTGCACTGATTCTCAGTCTGACAATTATGAAACTGCACTGATTCTCAGTCTGGCACACATGAAACTGCATTGATTCTCAGTCTGACAGCTGTAAAAAAGTACTGATCCTCACACTGACAGCTGTGAAACTGTACTGTTTCTCAGCCTGACAGCTATGAAATTGCATTGATTCTCACTCTGACAGCTATGAAACTGCACTGATTCTCAGTCTGACAGCTGTGAAAGTGCACTGATTCTCAGTCTGACAGCTGTGAAACAGCACTGATTCTCAGTCTGACAGGTGTGAAACAGGACTGATTCTCAGTCTGACAGCTGTAAAAAAGTACTGATCCTCAGTCTGACAGCTGTGAAACTGCACTGATTCTCAGTCTGACAGCTATGAAATTGCATTGATTCTCACTCTGACAGCTATGAAACTGCACTGATTCTCAGTCTGACAGCTGTGAAAGTGCACTGATTCTCAGTCTGACAGCTGTGAAACAGCACTGATTCTCAGTCTGACAGGTGTGAAACTGCACTGATTCTCAGTCTGGCACACATGAAACTGCATTGATTCTCAGTCTGACAGCTGTAAAAAAGTACTGATCCTCACACTGACAGCTGTGAAACTGTACTGTTTCTCAGCCTGACAGCTATGAAATTGCATTGATTCTCACTCTGACAGCTATGAAACTGCACTGATTCTCAGTCTGACA
>NW_025213674.1:0-1184 GCF_004010195.1 Chiloscyllium plagiosum | reverse complement strand
TTCGATGTAACGGCACTGTTCACCTCTATCGACAAAACCCTAGCCAGAGAAACAATAGCCAACCTGCTGGACATACAGAACAGAACCTATCAACAAATACAGCATACTCAAACTACTGGACCTGTGTCTCACAACACACTTCACATTCAACAACCAAATATATGAACAAATCAATGGCACACCCATGGGCTCACCCATCTCTGGACTCAGAGCAGAAGCAGTAATGCAAAGATTAGAACAAACAATCTTACCGCAAATTCAACCCAAACTCTGGGTCAGATAAGTAGATGACACCTTTGTAATCATTAAAAACACTGAAATAGAGAGCACACACCAGATCATCAACGCCACACTCACAGGAATCCGATTCACTAGAGAGGAAGAAAAAGGACAACCAACTCCCATTCCTAGACGTGATGGTACAGAGAACACCGAACGGAGAATTCACTACAAGGGTATACAGGAAAGCCACACACACAGACCAAGTCCTAAACTATGAAAGCAACCACCCCAACACACACAAAAGAAGTTGCATCAAGACACTATTCAAAAGGGCCACAACACACTGCAGTACACCAGAATTGCAAAAAGAGGAAGAACACCTATACAAAGTATTCGCCAAAAACGTATACCTGCGCTATTTCATCAACAGATGCCTAAGGGAAAGACAACGGAACGAGAACATGCTGCAACCCAAAGGACTAGCGCCCCTCACATCTCCTTTGAACTTACCCCCTCTCACCTTAAATGCATGCCCCCTAGAATTAGACTTTTCAACTCTGGAGTCACGAGGTTCCAGGGAATTAAGCATTGACATGTCAATTCACTGTTAAGGGATTCAATCAATAAGCACATCAACCTGGACCCAATATACCGACCACTGCAACGGACAGCTGGAACTGACAACCGGAAGCTGCAGATTCAAACCATTACAAATGGCGGAGGAAAGATCACAGAAGCGCTTCACAGGAGGCTCCCAAGCACTGAGGATGTCACCTAGACAGAAACGTCTGCAACACAAATTCCCAGCTCGGCGAACAGAACTACAACAACCAGTTCTTTGCTGCTGGGCCCAACTCACCGATATCATCACCAATTCCATGTCCCGTGCTGAACCCACAATCGCCCCACAACCAGGACTCTCCAGCTCCATTGCTACTGTCTCTACCTTCCTCTCAACCAGG
>NW_025213673.1:33899-35000 GCF_004010195.1 Chiloscyllium plagiosum | reverse complement strand
CCATCTAACTTCCACCTCAAGTTGCAGAGCCGTTCTAATAATTTTTCACATTGTTGTTGGATTACAGAACAACAGCGAGACAACTTTGTTTTTTCAAGCCAGACTTGCTTCCTTGAGCTGTGTGTAAATAGAACAAGTAAAACAGCTACCTTCCACAAAACGTCCGCCCAGATCATATTTCCTGCATTTATCCTGAAATGCTTGCTTTAACTCATGGATCCTGGTGCTTCACCAGGTTTTGGGCCATTCATTCATGTTCCTCCACCTCACATAAACCTTAACTCTCAAATCCTTTGGGTGTCATGACGTGATGGTACTGGTGTTGGACTGGAATGGACAATGTTAAAAGTCACACAACACCAGGTTATAGTCCAACATTTTCATTTGGAAGCACTGGCTTTTGGAGCGCTGCTCCTTCATTGGGTGGTTCATCGGGTGGTTTATCGGGTGGTTCATCAGGTAATTTATCGGGTGGTTTATCGGGTGGTTTATCGGGTGGTTTATCGGGTGGTTCATCGGGTGGTTTATTGCGTGGTTTATCGGGTGGTTCATCAGGTGGTTTATCGGGTGGTTTATCGGGTGGTTTATTGCGTGGTTTATCGGGTGGTTCATCAGGTGGTTTATCGGGTGGTTTATCGGGTGGTTTATCGGGTGGTTCATCGGGTGGTTTATCGGGTGGTTCATCAGGTGGTTTATCGGGTGGTTTATCGGGTGGTTCATCGGGTGGTTTATTGCGTGGTTTATCGGGTGGTTCATCAGGTGGTTTATCGGGTGGTTTATCGGGTGGTTCATCGGGTGGTTTATTGCGTGGTTTATCGGGTGGTTCATCAGGTGGTTTATCGGGTGGTTTATCGGGTGGTTCATCGGGTGGTTTATTGCGTGGTTTATCGGGTGGTTCATCAGGTGGTTTATCGGGTGGTTTATCGGGTGGTTCATCGGGTGGTTTATTGCGTGGTTTATCGGGTGGTTCATCAGGTGGTTTATCGGGTGGTTTATCGGGTGGTTTATCGGGTGGTTCATCGGGTGGTTTATTGCGTGGTTTATCGGGTGGTTCATCAGGTGGTTTATCGGGTGGTTTATCGGGTGGTTTATCGGGTGGTT
>NW_025213673.1:0-5949 GCF_004010195.1 Chiloscyllium plagiosum | reverse complement strand
CATCATACACAAAATACACTGCAAGGACTGCAACAAATATTACATTGGACAAATCAGCAAAAAACTAGCCAGCAGGATATGTGAGCACCAACTAGCCACCAAAAGACATGACCAACTATCACTGGTATTCATATACACAGACGAAGAGGGACACCAGTTCGATTGGGACAATAAATCCATTCTGAGACAGCCTAAAGTAAGACATGCACAGGAATTCCAAGAGGCCTGGTATTCAAACCGGAACTCCATTAACAAACAGATTTTGCCATTTAGCAACCTCTCAGAAACAGAACTGCAAGTGATAGCACCCACCACAACAAACCAAGACATAAAAATTGCAAGCGGGACAGAACACCAATGCTTCATCAGAGGCTCACTGATAATGTTACCTACTATTGTGACAAAATGTCTGAGAACAAATCAACCAGTTCAGCGAACAAACTTGTATCTCATACCACAAAGTAATTAACTGCACATGCTCTTCATTGTTTGCAAAATAGAAAAGATCTAATCATTTCCAGTATCTAGGTCCATTCAAACAGATGGAATAAAAGCTATCCTCAGATCTGTTAAAAGTTCCAGGTGACACAAATCCTAAAAGGGTATGTAGTTGTAACTGATATGGTTTCTCAGACAAAACTATCCATGCGGTACAACATCTAAAAAGTGGTGATATAATTCATTTTGCAAATCAGGAAGTGCTATTGCATTGCAGAGACAGTTTTAGATAGTAACTTACACTTGTGCCCTCTTAATTCAGCTGCGTGATCCCAAATTAAACATTATTTTAAATTCAATATGCAATATTGCTTTAATATGCAGACACCCAAGTATCTGTCAATAAATATAAATGTAATATCAATTGGTATACTCCGTGAGATGCTTTAAGTCACTTATTCAAAAGCCATTCAATTGTAAAATGTTCTATTGTATTATATGTATTTCTATCCTGAATTAATATTTTGATAGAATAGCACAGGAATTAATAAAGCAAATGATTCACTCAAAGTCGGCAGCATCAAAAGTGTTTAGATAAACATTCTTCTTTCAGTATTACACTGAAGTATAATTTCTACATGTGGTTCTACATCAGTTTCAAGTGAACATAAAAAAAGTTATTTCCATAACTCACATTCATATTTTTGAATTCTCTATAGAGAATTGATCATCAGCTTCCATTACTTGGTTGTGTTTTTGTGAAGGAGGCTTCCATACGTCACTGCTACCACTTACATCAGAGGCATCATCCTCATCTTCCTGGCTAGCATTCTCTTCCCCAGGCCAATCTTCATCCTCTTCAAGTGCTTCATTTTTCTCATCGTCACCAGGGTACTGTCCATCTGAATTATTGCTCTCAGAAGCTCCACTTTCTGTTTGCTTTTGTACAAACCATTCCCTAATGCTCTCATAACTCATTGATGATCTTGCAAC
This sequence comes from Chiloscyllium plagiosum, assembly GCF_004010195.1. Classification (NCBI taxonomy): domain Eukaryota; kingdom Metazoa; phylum Chordata; class Chondrichthyes; order Orectolobiformes; family Hemiscylliidae; genus Chiloscyllium; species Chiloscyllium plagiosum. Next base: position 4,518 of record NW_025213673.1, on the reverse strand, counting down.
AAGATCGTCAAGGTCCTCTTCATTTAAATATTTGTGTTTCAAATAGTACTGTTCAAGAACATTTTTTCCTGAAGAAGCGTGGCTTGAAGATACTTTGCCGGTTGATATTCCACTCCAGCTGTTTGCCCTTCCAGTACCTCTGAGCCTTCCTCTTCCTCGTGATCTACCTCTTGATCGACCTCTGCCTTTATACTTTTTGTAGTACACTTGGGTTTGACCATTTTGGCTGTCCACATTTCCAGTTTGATAGTAGTAGTACCACTTCAGGTTTCCATTTTTCCAAGCATATCTGGTATCTCCAAACCAACTTACTATATCAGTTCTGGCCAGTCCACTCTCTGCTGCTAATCGGTCATATTCCTCTGGGGAGGGCCACTGTGTGCGAACAAATGCACTTTTAAGGAGATGTAGTTGCTCTGGAGTTTTCTTATATAACCGACTAGCTGCAGCAGCCATTACCCTTGGTATTGCTAGTCCACTTGCCAAAGATGTAGTATGAATTTGTCCATAACTGGATTTGGCAGATACCCCTTCAGACTCTTTGCCTTTAATGTCAACCTCATTTCCAACTGCTTTTCCATTCTCCTCGTTTTTGTCTTCTGAACTTTTAGCTTTCCTTCGTTCACAGAACCAGACATCAATCTCCCTCCTTGTGAGTTTTGTATCAGTCCTTAGCTTGTTAACCTCATCGTCAGTAGGGAACGGATTTAAAAGGAAACTTTCTTCGAGGAGATGAAGCTGCTCTACCGTTTTCTCTTTGAACTTCTGTGGAGTAAAATCAGGGAAAGCATTTCGCCCATGTTTGCGCTGTTGATTTATTACAAGGGATTCTGGTGTTGTTTCATCACCAGAATCTAAAACAATAGTACTACTGACCTCAGGAACATTGACATTTTGATTACATCTTGAGTTCCTGTGATTATATCTCGTGTCACTGAACCACTTCTTTATATCACCCCTTGAGAGGCCGGTTACTTGTATAATTCGAGCAATCTCTGCATCACTGGGAAATGCATTTCTATTGAAACTGGCTTTTAGTTCTGTCAGTTGCTCTTTTGTCTTCTTGAGGCGAACACCATATGGATCCATGGCTGGGGCAGAAACAAGAGAACCTCCTTGTGTAGCAATCTGAGGAAACTGTGCATTGTTTGCCCGTTTTGCTTCTGGACCTGTATCTCCTTCCTGTGCTCTGCGTTTTTGCCACTGAGGCATTTGATTTGCAACTCCTGCAACACTGACTGTAAGTGGAGAATTTCCAGCAATTGCATTTGTATTAGCAACCTGTGCTAAGACAATGCCTGGCTGGCCAACTATCTGACAAGGCTGAAGAATGTGTTGCAATCCATTAGCTGATGTTGAAATCTGTGCTGGTATGACAGTAATTGTTTGTGGTATGGTGTGCACACGTCCATTGAAAAGTTTCTTCTTGGCATCATCCACCTCCTCTGGGGTCCAACTGATGCCATGCTTGAGGCGCTGAGCCGTGAACCAGATTTTAATCTGTTCCTCTGCATATTTTGTCTGAGTCTTTAGTGTTGCAACTTCTGATGGTGTGGGATAAGGAAATTTGTTGAAGGAGTTCACAAGGTGAGTATTTACATCCATATTAGTGTTATAAGTTGGAATGCTATTTACAGGTATCATAACTTTTGGAACGAAATTAGTTGCTGGAGATGATATCACTTGACTTACACCTACTGAATCAAGTATTACTCCATTTGTTTCCTGGTTAATACAAATTCTACTGGTATTGGTCGATCCGGAGACTGAGTTGGTCCCCAGTGTCTCATTGTTTTCTTGATCAGCAGTAAATTCATCTACTAAACTAGAAGACAAAGAAATTCTTTTGGTCTCAGTTTTATTTTTAATCATTTTCATAATTGGAGTTTTACTTATTGAAATTCCTGTTGGGGTACTTTCAGTGTTTTCTGCCTGGTCTTCATTTGCAGAACCACTACTGCTACTTGATTCTTCAACAGTCTGTTCAAAGACAGTTTGATTATTGTGTTTTACCATTTTAAGCTTAAAGTTAATTTCACCTGAATGGTATCTGGCATTGTGATCATTTAGAGTATCATATCTTTTGGTTGTAAAATTACATTCCACACAGAAGTAGGATGGATTAAGAATGACATTTGGGTGCTTTGAGTCAACATGCAAAGTAAATTCATTCAAGTCTTGTGTTTCAAAAGTGCAATATTTACATTCATAGCCTCCTTCAAGTCTCTTAATTTGGATATCTTGCACTTCTTTTTCTGGAAGATTCTCATCATCGATTACTGCACCATCTGCTGTCAAGCTCTCATCAGAAATATCTGGAGGCAGATCAACTGTAATCATGTCCAATTCTGGGTCTTGGTCCAGGATCTCACTGGCAGGAACCATGCAAGGAATTTTAGATTTCCTTTTACTGGCCATGCTCAGTGGTAAAAAAATTGAATGTTTTTTCAACAACTACAGAACCACTGGAAATTGATCTATTTTCACTGATATTGTGCTGGTGCACCTTCCCACAGGCAGTAGCTCTATCACATGGTATTCATCTGTAAATAAAAGTAAAGAAAACATAACTTTGGGATTATAAATAAAAATTGTTTAACTGTATTGAAATTCAAGACCATCATTTTGATGCATTACATAGGAATATAAATGCATTAAAGATTGAAGTTTCCTGATCTCAACAGCATTCATATGACATGAAAGATCACATATTTAGCTACAGAAAGGGAGAGCAATTTTAAAAGGTATTGTCAATGTATTCCATCAATTTCCTTGCAGGTTGCTTGTGGTACATCTACAAAAAAAAAATCACTGAAGCACATGGGAGACATTTAAGTCCAAATTCAAAGAAGAATCATATGACTGACTCAGAGCATTTGAGGTCTGAGATTTGAGGGGAAGAGTACAGAAACGGAAGCTATGTAACCAAGGAAAATCATAAATTATTTAGGTTTTTGCTCCTGGTTTTTTTCCAAATAGAAGGAACACTGCAAGGCTGATAGTGAGGACTTCAGTGGTTCAATGGCTGCCCTAATAAGTATACTTAGTCTTTTACTTGATTATACAACTACAAAACAATTCTTTTCAACATTTAAAAACAGCAAGCCCCTCAAAAATCAATGAGGGAAATGATATTCTTTTATGATATTGATTGAGGAATAAAGAATGACCAGGACAGCTGAGAGAATAAAGTCACAGAAAAATCAGAGCACAGTAAGTAGTCATATGGCCAACGGATCCAATCCCAGCCTATGTAAGAGCAATTTAACTTGTCTCATTTTTGTTAATCCTACAAATGTTTCCCTTTAATAGCTTATCCAATTCCTTTTTGATAGCCACAACTCACCAGCCTTCATCAGTGTAAAGAACTGCATTCCAGATGTTAACCACTTGCTGTGCAAAAATGTTTTTCCCCCAATACTGCATTTGGTTCTTTTCACAATTATTTTATCTTTGTCCCCTCTGATTGTTGGCCATTCTCCCAATCAGAACAGGTTCTCTTGCCCAACTCTTTGTAAAACAAAGAACATAGAACAGTACAGCAGAGAACAGGCCCTTCAGCCCACAATGTTGTGCCGACCATTGATCCTCATGTAAGGTAAACCTGATGTACGAACCCTCAAATTTCTGTGACCATATTGATGTCCAGCAGTCCCTTAAATATCCCCAATGACCTCGCTTCCACAACTGCTGCTGGCAATGCATTCCATGCTCTCACAACTCTCTGCGTAAAGAACCCGCCTTTCCGCCAAACAGCTTAAAACTATGACCCCTCGTGTTAACAATTTCTGCCCTGGGAAAATGTCTCTGGCTATCAATTCTATCTATGCCTCTCATTATCTCTACACCTCAATTGGGTCCCCTCTCTTCCTTCTTTTTTTCCAATGAAAAAGTCCAAGCTCAGTCAACCTCTCTTCGTAAGATAAGCCCTCCATTCCAGGCAGCATCCTGGTAAACCTCCTCTGAACCCTCTCCATAGCATCCACATCTTTCTTATAATAGGGCGACCAGAACTGGACACAGTATTCCAAGTTCGGGCTAACCAAAGTTTTATAGAGTTATAGAACATTACAGCGCAATACAGGCTCTTCGGCCCTCGGTGTTACGCTGCCCTGTCATACTAATCTGAAGCCCATCCCACCTACACTATTCCATGTACGTTCATTTGCCTGTCCAATGATGACTTAAATTAAACTTGGCGAATCTACTACCGATGCAGGCAAAGCATTCCATATCCTTACTACTCTCCGAGTAAAGAAACTACCTCTGACATCTGTCTTATACCTATCTCCCCTCACTTTAAAGTTGTGTCCCCTCGTGTTTGCCGTCCCCATACTTGGAAAAAGGCTCTCCCTGTCCATCCTATCTAACCCTCTGATTATCTTGTATGTCTCTATGAAGTCACCTCTCAACCTTCTTCTCTCTAATGAGAACAGCCTCAAGGCCCTCAGCTTTTCCTCGTAAGGCATTCCTTCCATACCAGGCAACATCCTAGTAAATCTCCTCTGCACCTTTCCA
>NW_025213672.1:25209-35000 GCF_004010195.1 Chiloscyllium plagiosum | reverse complement strand
TCAATTGGGATCAAGCTCTTTTTTTTTAAAAGATTACTTAGTGTGGAAACAGGCCCTTCGGCCCAACAAGTCCACACCGACCCTCCAAAGAGCAACCCACCCAGGCCCATTCTTCACCTAACACTATGGGCAATTTAGCATGGCCAATTCACCTAACCTGCACATTTTTGGGCTGTGGGAGGAAACCGGAGCACCCAGAGGAAACCGACGCAGACACAGGGAGAATGTGCAAACTCCACACAGACAGTTGCCTGAGAGCGAGAATTGAACCCAGGTCTCTGGCGCTGAGAAGCAGCAGTGCTCACCACTGTGCTGCCCTTAATTTCTCCACATAATTTCAATCCCTCACCTCCAGTATCATTCTGCTAAATCTCTTTAGTATTACCTTTGCAATCGATTATTTTGCTCATGTGTTATAGTCATAGAGTCATAGAGATGTACAACACGGAAACAAACCCTTCGGTCCAACTTGTCTATGCCGGCCAGATATCCCAACCCAATCTAGTCCCATTTGCCAGCATCCAGCCCATATCCCTCCAAACCCTTGCTAATCATGTACCCATCCAGATAGGCTATATGGGGTTTCTTTGTGGGGAGGAGATGGCCTAGTGGTATTATCGCTGGACAATTAATTCAGAGACCCAGGTAATGTTCTGTGGATCCAGGTTCAAATCCTATCATGGCAGATTGTGGATTTTTAATTCAATAAAAATCTGGAATTAAGAGTCCGATGACTATGAATCCATTGTTATATGGCTGGAAAAACCAATCTGGTACACTAATGTCCTTTAGGGAAGGAAACGGCTGTTCTTACCTCATCTGGCTTACACATGACTCCAGACCCACAGCAATGTGGTTGACTCTTAACTGCCCCCTGGGGCAGTGATTGCTGGTCTAGCCAGCAACACCCTCATCCCAGGAATGAAGAAAGAAAACAATAGAAGCAGATTGAATACAATCAAATACGGTGTTAAAGTTCTTGGTATAGAACATATCTCAACTTTGACCTGTAGGAGTTCCAGATATGAACAAAAACACAGAAAATATAATTCAGTGATGTGTCATTGTTTACTTGAAGTTACAGCCTTTCATTGTGTATTTATTCTGTTCGTGAGTTGCACTACAAGACCTAACAAATACTGAAGATTTGAGAGCCATATCTTACTTTGACTGAGGATTTGTCATCACCCACAGCTTTTATTCCAACATTTCCCAGGTGCAGAATCCCTGCCAACACTTTGAAGATATCCATCTGAAAGTCTTTGTTCAAGCCTGCAACATAGGTTTCATTTTTAGATAAGCACACCAAAGACAGTTTAGAGGAAGCTCTCCGTTGAAAGCTGAAGCGATACAAATGTCTACCACCCAGAAGAACAACAGCAATAGATGTACGGGGACACCACCACAGGGAAGTTCCTCTCCAAGTCAAACACCATCCTATCTCGGAACTACTTTGTTGTTCCTTTACTGCCACTGGGTCAAAATCTTGGAACTGCTTCCCTAACAGCACTGTAGGTATAACTACGCCACATGGACGGCAATATTCCAAGAAGGCAGCTCACACCATCCTCACTCAGGCTAATAAGAATTGGCAATAAATGCTTGCTTAGCCAGAGGCACACACATCTTTTGAACAAGTCTTTTAACAAAAAAAGTCAGGTGAAGGGAAGTGTATATGTCACACTAAATACATTTTAACAAGGAACAAGGAAAATTCTATTGTAGATATATTCCATATGGGAAGGATCAACTTCAGGCTTAAACATTTCAAAGTTCATTAGTTAAATTTTAATCCCACTGTTAGTTATTAATTATGAAGTATTGTAGGGCTAATCTTTAATTCCCTTATTTTCTCTTTAGAATGGGGTATGTTCAAAGAGGCCCTATTGGACCATAAGACTGTCCTCTCATTAGAGAGAGGTGACTGATAGTGGTTTAATCTGAGGGTTATCACACCTCAGGTGATAGGAGAAGTTGAGTCCTTCATGATAACCTCAGCTGATGCAGGAACTGAACCCATATTCTTGGCATTACTCTGCATCACTAACAAGCCATCCAGCCAACTGAGCTAACTCTGCCGTGAATACAGATAGTAACGCAGCCATTGGAGAAAATTTGAGATATGGTTACTTACCCAATAGCGAAAATGTTTTTTGTGTTTCAATGAAGTCAGTTTGGTCGTTAATACCATCAATCACAGTATTCCCACCCATGTTCACATAACTGAAGTTCTCTGCAGGAGCTGGGGATATTTTAACATATTGAATCAAACGTTGAGTAAGACAGCTGTTGATTAAAAAGGCTTATGGCACTGAAAATCACTTGGTCAAAAACAAGCAAATACAGACTCAGTCTTATTCTCTCCTCATAGGTGCATCTGATTCACAGCACTGTGATCTCCAGCGTGGGTAAAGGAATGGCACAAGTCCTGAATCTATTGACAAGAAAACTGAAAGAACTGTGAATGCTGGAAATCAGAAACAAATCCAGAAATTGCTGGAAAAACTCAGCAGGTCTAGCAACATCTGTGGAGAGAAAACAGAGTCAAATATTTTGGGTCCAGTAACCCTTCTTCTGAACTTGTGCTGTTAGCATCAATTTGATCCAATAGCTCATCCAGCCAACTGATACCTCACGGCTGGTTTGTTGGTGCCATGTATACTTTTACATACTTGTTATAACCTGGATTTACAGATAGCGATAGTAGAGGCTCCAATTTCCTTTCCATTACAAAGCTGCCCAGAATTCATTCCCACTCTTACTGGCTGCCATTTTCTGAAATAAATTATAAGTTGTTGCTCAATCTGTTGGGTCAAAAAATGTTGCGCTGGAAAAGCACAGCAGGTCAGGCACCATCCAAGGAGCAGGAGAATCGACGTTCCGGGCATAAGCTTCATCATTCCTAATGAAGGGCTTATGCCCGAAACGTCGACTCTCCTGCTCCCCGGATGCTGTCTGTCCTGTTGTGCTTTTCTAATACCATACTTTTAGTCTCTGATCTCCAGCATCTGCTGTCCTCACTTTCTCCTGCTCCTTGGCCGTTGATTCCTAGAGTGGGCCTCAAACCCAGAGCATCTGGCTGAGAGAGATGCTACCCACAAGAATAGTACAATATTCAGACCAGTAAAGCTCTTAAGGTAACAGATTTTTTTGAGACAGAAAGCTATTAATATACCTACCTAATTTCAGGTGCTTGAACTCAGGTCGATCTGCAGAAGCACAAAGCTGGTAGAATATGTGGTAATTTCTTTCATTTTCAGCCTAGATTTATTAAATAGATATTGTAATCCAATTATAATAGGGTCAAGTACAACTACAGCACTGATAATGAACTGACATTAAATATCTAGAGGACCACATTTCCAATGCACTTAAAATAAGATTATTGTGGAAATGTAGGATACAGACTTTAACAAGCAATAGTTACAATGTTACAATTTAAAATCGTGGACAAAGTGAGGTTATCTAATTAGAGCTTCCCCCAGTATCCCATTTCAATCAGCATGTTGGCCCTGTTAAATTCAGCACTGTTCAACTTGTATAGCTTTTAGAAAAAAAATAATTAAATTAGATCCATTGCTGGAGATCACCGATACCTCAAAATATTAACAAATAATCAACTGCTCATTATACACAAAGACCAGTTGGCTCTTCAAGTCTGCTCCACTGTTCTAGAGTCTGGTTGAACATCTACCTCAACATCATCGTTTGCTGCTATCTATATGTCCTTTGATGTTATTAGTATCTAGAAACATATCGTTCTTTGTCATGGACCTACTCAAAATCAGAGTACATAGTCAACTGGAGTAGAGAATTCAAAGGTTCTAAACCTTCTGAATGAATAAATCCCTCCTCATCTTGATTCTAAATGGTTTGTCCCTTATTCTGTGTTCCATAGTTCAGAATCTCCTCCCTGATACTGCAAGAGAAACAATGAGAATATGGGCCTGGTCTCCTTAAAATCTCCTTGCAGAGCAGTAAGTATTCTTCTTCATTCAGTTTTGTTTTGAAATTGATCTAGTTAATCTGTAATCTGGGTGACCAGAATCTGCCTCAAAGTTGTTGATTTTGGTGAGAGGATAATGGTATGGCAAAAATGGACCAGATTTTGGGTTCAGTAACAAAGTAAGGGCACTCACTATTGACCTTGAAAAAAAGCTACCAATAAAGAGATGGTATATTCTGTGGTATGGCTTTGTCCTATCCCAAGGACAGATCAACTCTGGTACCATGTAAAAAGGACCTCTTTGCATCCAGCAACAGTGATATCAGCAAGCAGGTAAGCAGCCAATTAGATTGAAGCATTCACAGACAGCAAACCATGAGGTTAAAATCACTTAATGTCTTGAACTTTTAATAATTTATTTCTCTATTTCAAAAATAAATTATAATTGGATAATCCAAAGATTATTTTTTAAACCCACGTTTTAACAATTGTGTGAATTTGTTTTGGAATCATTTGAAATTCCACAAACATAAAAATTAAATCTTGCTGAAAAGGCAGCCATATTGTTAGAACTTTTCATCTTGTGCTCCTCAGGAAAAATGCAAGAATGGCAAATTTCAAATGACCAAACCAACTTATTTGACAGGAAACAAGTTGCTGATTTGAAAATTGGCATTCTTGCATTTGTCCTGATTTTCAAATCCAGTACTACAAGCCAAAGTCGATAGAAAAATTATTTTTGCAAGCTATGAAGGATGCTCAGCAGTAATTACGATGCATGAACACTATTAAACAGAGTTGTATCTCAATGAAGAAGACAGAACATTTCCAAGGGTTTTTACAGCAAGGCTAACAACCCAAGAGTGGATGTTCCCATCAAGTCAATTCGATCTCTGCTGATTTACAAGAGAAAAATCGCACAACACCAGGTTATAGTTCAACAGGTTTATTTGGAAGCACTAGCTTTTGGAGTGCTGCTCTTTCACCAGGAGCTGTGAGAGCAACTGTGCTATATTGCTAACAGCAATCTAAGTTTGTTCAATATAGTTAAAAATCACACAACACCAGGTTATAGTCCAACAGGTTTATTTGGAAGCCCTAACTTTCGGAGCACTGCTCCTTCACCAGGTGATCGTCTGAAAGCTAGTGTGCTTCCAATTAAACCTGTTGGACTATAACCTGGTGTTGTGTGATTTTTAACTTTGTACACCCCAGTCCAACACCGGCATCTCCAAATCATTTGTTCAATATATTATTTCAGATGTATGGCACTGAAATCTTTTGCTGTAAATTCTGTGTCTAATGGTCCTGCTCCACACCACCTGATGAAGGAGTAGTGCTCCAAAACCTAGTGCTTCCAAATAAACCTGTTGGACTATAACCTGGTGTTGTGTGATTTTTAACTATATTGAACAAACTTAGATTGCTGTTAGCAATATAGCACAGTTGCTCTCACAGCTCCTGGTGAAAGAGCAGCACTCCAAAAGCTAGTGCTTCCAAATAAACCTGTTGGACTATAACCTGGTGTTGTGTGATTTTTAACTATATTGAACAAACTTAGATTGCTGTTAGCAATATAGCACAGTTGCTCTCACAGCTCCTGGTGAAAGAGCAGCACTCCAAAAGCTAGTGCTTCCAAATAAACCTGTTGGACTATAACCTGGTGTTGTGTGATTTTTAACTATATTGAACAAACTTAGATTGCTGTTAGCAATATAGCACAGTTGCTCTCACAGCTCCTGGTGAAAGAGCAGCACTCCAAAAGCTAGTGCTTCCAAATAAACCTGTTGGACTATAACCTGGTGTTGTGTGATTTTTAACTATATTGAACAAACTTAGATTGCTGTTAGCAATATAGCACAGTTGCTCTCACAGCTCCTGGTGAAAGAGCAGCACTCCAAAAGCTAGTGCTTCCAAATAAACCTGTTGAACTATAACCTGGTGTTGTGCGATTTTTCTCTTGTAAATCAGCAGAGATCGAATTGACTTGATGGGAACATCCACTCTTGGGTTGTTAGCCTTGCTGTAAAAACCCTTGGAAATGTTCTGTCTTCTTCATTGAGATACAACTCTGTTTAATAGTGTTCATGCATCGTAATTACTGCTGAGCATCCTTCATAGCTTGCAAAAATAATTTTTCTATCGACTTTGGCTTGTAGTACTGGATTTGAAAATCAGGACAAATGCAAGAATGCCAATTTTCAAATCAGCAACTTGTTTCCTGTCAAATAAGTTGGTTTGGTCATTTGAAATTTGCCATTCTTGCATTTTTCCTGAGGAGCACAAGATGAAAAGTTCTAACAATATGGCTGCCTTTTCAGCAAGATTTAATTTTTATGTTTGTGGAATTTCAAATGATTCCAAAACAAATTCACACAATTGTTAAAACGTGGGTTTAAAAAATAATCTTTGGATTATCCAATTATAATTTATTTTTGAAATAGAGAAATAAATTATTAAAAGTTCAAGACATTAAGTGATTTTAACCTCATGGTTTGCTGTCTGTGAATGCTTCAATCTAATTGGCTGCTTACCTGCTTGCTGATATCACTGTTGCTGGATGCAAAGAGGTCCTTTTTACATGGTACCAGAGTTGATCTGTCCTTGGGATAGGACAAAGCCATACCACAGAATATACCATCTCTTTATTGGTAGCTTTTTTTCAAGGTCAATAGTGAGTGCCCTTACTTTGTTACTGAACCCAAAATCTGGTCCATTTTTGCCATACCATTATCCTCTCACCAAAATCAACAACTTTGAGGCAGATTCTGGTCACCCAGATTACAGATTAACTAGATCAATTTCAAAACAAAACTGAATGAAGAAGAATACTTACTGCTCTGCAAGGAGATTTTAAGGAGACCAGGCCCATATTCTCATTGTTTCTCTTGCAGTATCAGGGAGGAGATTCTGAACTATGGAACACAGAATAAGGGACAAACCATTTAGAATCAAGATGAGGAGGGATTTATTCATTCAGAAGGTTTAGAACCTTTGAATTCTCTACTCCAGTTGACTATGTACTCTGATTTTGAGTAGGTCCATGACAAAGAACGATATGTTTCTAGATACTAATAACATCAAAGGACATATAGATAGCAGCAAACGATGATGTTGAGGTAGATGTTCAACCAGACTCTAGAACAGTGGAGCAGACTTGAAGAGCCAACTGGTCTTTGTGTATAATGAGCAGTTGATTATTTGTTAATATTTTGAGGTATCGGTGATCTCCAGCAATGGATCTAATTTAATTATTTTTTTTCTAAAAGCTATACAAGTTGAACAGTGCTGAATTTAACAGGGCCAACATGCTGATTGAAATGGGATACTGGGGGAAGCTCTAATTAGATAACCTCACTTTGTCCACGATTTTAAATTGTAACATTGTAACTATTGCTTGTTAAAGTCTGTATCCTACATTTCCACAATAATCTTATTTTAAGTGCATTGGAAATGTGGTCCTCTAGATATTTAATGTCAGTTCATTATCAGTGCTGTAGTTGTACTTGACCCTATTATAATTGGATTACAATATCTATTTAATAAATCTAGGCTGAAAATGAAAGAAATTACCACATATTCTACCAGCTTTGTGCTTCTGCAGATCGACCTGAGTTCAAGCACCTGAAATTAGGTAGGTATATTAATAGCTTTCTGTCTCAAAAAAATCTGTTACCTTAAGAGCTTTACTGGTCTGAATATTGTACTATTCTTGTGGGTAGCATCTCTCTCAGCCAGATGCTCTGGGTTTGAGGCCCACTCTAGGAATCAACGGCCAAGGAGCAGGAGAAAGTGAGGACAGCAGATGCTGGAGATCAGAGACTAAAAGTATGGTATTAGAAAAGCACAACAGGACAGACAGCATCCGGGGAGCAGGAGAGTCGACGTTTCGGGCATAAGCCCTTCATTAGGAATGATGAAGCTTATGCCCGGAACGTCGATTCTCCTGCTCCTTGGATGGTGCCTGACCTGCTGTGCTTTTCCAGCGCAACATTTTTTGACCCAACAGATTGAGCAACAACTTATAATTTATTTCAGAAAATGGCAGCCAGTAAGAGTGGGAATGAATTCTGGGCAGCTTTGTAATGGAAAGGAAATTGGAGCCTCTACTATCGCTATCTGTAAATCCAGGTTATAACAAGTATGTAAAAGTATACATGGCACCAACAAACCAGCCGTGAGGTATCAGTTGGCTGGATGAGCTATTGGATCAAATTGATGCTAACAGCACAAGTTCAGAAGAAGGGTTACTGGACCCAAAATATTTGACTCTGTTTTCTCTCCACAGATGTTGCTAGACCTGCTGAGTTTTTCCAGCAATTTCTGGATTTGTTTCTGATTTCCAGCATTCACAGTTCTTTCAGTTTTCTTGTCAATAGATTCAGGACTTGTGCCATTCCTTTACCCACGCTGGAGATCACAGTGCTGTGAATCAGATGCACCTATGAGGAGAGAATAAGACTGAGTCTGTGTTTGCTTGTTTTTGACCAAGTGATTTTCAGTGCCATAAGCCTTTTTAATCAACAGCTGTCTTGCTCAACGTTTGATTCAATATGTTAAAATATCCCCAGCTCCTGCAGAGAACTTCAGTTATGTGAACATGGGTGGGAATACTGTGATTGATGGTATTAACGACCAAACTGACTTCATTGAAACACAAAAAACATTTTCGCTATTGGGTAAGTAACCATATCTCAAATTTTCTCCAATGGCTGCGTTACTATCTGTATTCACGGCAGAGTTAGCTCAGTTGGCTGGATGGCTTGTTAGTGATGCAGAGTAATGCCAAGAATATGGGTTCAGTTCCTGCATCAGCTGAGGTTATCATGAAGGACTCAACTTCTCCTATCACCTGAGGTGTGATAACCCTCAGATTAAACCACTATCAGTCACCTCTCTCTAATGAGAGGACAGTCTTATGGTCCAATAGGGCCTCTTTGAACATACCCCATTCTAAAGAGAAAATAAGGGAATTAAAGATTAGCCCTACAATACTTCATAATTAATAACTAACAGTGGGATTAAAGTTTAACTAATGAACTTTGAAATGTTTAAGCCTGAAGTTGATCCTTCCCATATGGAATATATCTACAATAGAATTTTCCTTGTTCCTTGTTAAAATGTATTTAGTGTGACATATACACTTCCCTTCACCTGACTTTTTTTGTTAAAAGACTTGTTCAAAAGATGTGTGTGCCTCTGGCTAAGCAAGCATTTATTGCCAATTCTTATTAGCCTGAGTGAGGATGGTGTGAGCTGCCTTCTTGGAATATTGCCGTCCATGTGGCGTAGTTATACCTACAGTGCTGTTAGGGAAGCAGTTCCAAGATTTTGACCCAGTGGCAGTAAAGGAACAACAAAGTAGTTCCGAGATAGGATGGTGTTTGACTTGGAGAGGAACTTCCCTGTGGTGGTGTCCCCGTACATCTATTGCTGTTGTTCTTCTGGGTGGTAGACATTTGTATCGCTTCAGCTTTCAACGGAGAGCTTCCTCTAAACTGTCTTTGGTGTGCTTATCTAAAAATGAAACCTATGTTGCAGGCTTGAACAAAGACTTTCAGATGGATATCTTCAAAGTGTTGGCAGGGATTCTGCACCTGGGAAATGTTGGAATAAAAGCTGTGGGTGATGACAAATCCTCAGTCAAAGTAAGATATGGCTCTCAAATCTTCAGTATTTGTTAGGTCTTGTAGTGCAACTCACGAACAGAATAAATACACAATGAAAGGCTGTAACTTCAAGTAAACAATGACACATCACTGAATTATATTTTCTGTGTTTTTGTTCATATCTGGAACTCCTACAGGTCAAAGTTGAGATATGTTCTATACCAAGAACTTTAACA
>NW_025213672.1:10014-11480 GCF_004010195.1 Chiloscyllium plagiosum | reverse complement strand
CTGATCCCAGTAATGGCCACACTCCAGACCCTGATCCCAGTCACTGCTACTCTCCGGACACTGATCCTAGTAATGGCCACACTCCAGACCTTAATCCGAGGCACTACCACACTCCAGATCCTGATCCCAGTCACTGCCACACTCCGGATCCTGATCCCAGTCATTGCCACACTCCAGACCATGATCCCAATCACTGCCACACTCCGTTTCGTGATCTCAGTAACTGCCACTCTCCAGATCCTGATCCCAGTCATTGCCACAATCCAAACCCTGATCCCAGTCACTACCACACTCCAGACCCTGATCCCAGTCACGGCCACACTCCAGACCCTGATCCCAGTCACGGCCACACTCCAGACCCTGATCCCAGTCACTGACATACTCCGGATCCTGATCCCAGTCACTGACACACTCCTGACCCTGATTCCAGTCATTGCCACACTCCAGACCTTGATCCCAGTAACTGCCACTCTCCAGACCCTGATCCCAGTAATGGCCACACTCCAGACGCTGATCCCAGGCACTGCCACTCTCCGGACACTGATCCCTGTAATGGTCACACTCCAGATCCTGATCCCAGTCACTGCCACACTCCAGACCCCGATACCAGGCATGACACACTCCGGATCCTGATCCCAGTCACTACCACACTCCAGACCCTGGTCCCAGTCACTGCCACACTCCGGATCCTGATCCCAGTCACTGACACACTCCAGACCATGATCCCAATCACTGCCACACTCCGGATCGTGATCCCAGTAACTGCCACTCTCCGGATCCTGATTCCAGTCACCGCCACACTCCAGACCCTGATCCCAGGCACTGCTACTCTCCGGACACTGATCCCAGTAATG
The DNA here is from genome assembly GCF_004010195.1 of Chiloscyllium plagiosum. Lineage (NCBI taxonomy): Eukaryota > Metazoa > Chordata > Chondrichthyes > Orectolobiformes > Hemiscylliidae > Chiloscyllium > Chiloscyllium plagiosum. Next base: position 10,626 of record NW_025213672.1, on the reverse strand, counting down.
GCCACACTCCAGACCCTGATCCCAGTCACCGCCACACTCCGGATCCTGATCCCAGTCACTGACACACTCCGGATCCTGATCCCAGTCACCGCCACACTCCAGATCCGGATCCCAGTCACTGACACACTCCAGATCCTGATCCCAGTCACTGACACACTCCAGACCCTGATCCCAGTCACGGCCACACTCCAGACCCTGATCCCAGTCACCGACACACTCCGGACCCTGATCCCAGTCATTGCCACTCTCCAGACACTGATCCCAGTAACTGCCACACTCCGGATACTGATCCCAGTCTCCGCCACTCTCCGGACACTGATCCCAGTAATGGCCACACTCCAGATCCTGATCCCAGTCACTGACACACTCCAGATTCTGATCCCAGTAACTGCCACACTCCAGACCCTGATCCCAATCACCGCCACACTCCGGTTCCTGATCCCAGTCACTGACCCACTCCAGACCCTGATTCCAGTCACTGACACACACCAGATCCTGATCCCAGTCACTGATACACTCCAGATCCTGATCCCAATCACCGCACACTCCGGACCCTGATCCCAGTCACTGCCACTCTCCGGTTCCTGATCCCAGTAACTGCCACACTCCAGA
>NW_025213672.1:3697-7031 GCF_004010195.1 Chiloscyllium plagiosum | reverse complement strand
ACTCTCCGGACACTGATCCCAGTAATGGCCACACTCCAGATCCTGATCCCAGTCACTGACACACTCCGGACCCTGATCCCAGTCATTGCCACTCTCCAGACACTGATCCCAGTAACTGCCACACTCCGGATACTGATCCCAGTCTCCGCCACTCTCCGGACACTGATCCCAGTAATGGCCACACTCCAGATCCTGATCCCAGTCACCGCCACACTCCAGATCCTGATCCCAGTAACTGCCACACTCCAGACCCTGATCCCAATCACCGCCACACTCCAGACCCTGATCCTAGTCACCGTTACTCTCCGGACACTGATCCCAGTAATGGCCACACATCAGATCCTGATCCCAGTCACTGCCACTCTCCGGTTCCTGATCCCAGTCACTGACCCACTCCAGACCCTGATTCCAGTCACTGACACACACCAGATCCTGATCCCAGTCACTGATACACTCCAGATCCTGATCCCAATCACCGCACACTCCGGACCCTGATCCCAGTCACTGCCACTCTCCGGATCCTGATCCCAGTCACGGCCACACTCCGGATCCTGATCCCAGTCACGGCCACACTCCGGATGCTGATCCCAGTAACTGCCACACTCCAGACCCTGATCCCAGTGACAACCACACTCCAGATCCTGATCCCATTCACTGCCACATTCCAGACCTTGATCCCAGTCACTGCCACACTCCGGATCCTGATCCCAGTCACTGCCTCATACCGGATCTTGATCTCAGTCACTGCCACACTCCAGACCCTGATCGAAGTCAGTGCCACACTCCAGACCTTGATCCCAGTCACTGCCTCACTGCAGACCTAGATCCCAGTCACTGCCTCATTTCGGATCTTGATCCCAGTCACTACCTCACTCCAGACCTTGATCCCAGTCACTGCCACTCTCCGGATCCTGATCCCAGTCACCGCCACACTCCGGACCCTGATCCCAGTCACTGCCACACTTCGGTTCGTGATCCCATTCACTGCCACACTCCAGACCTTGATCCCAGTCACGGCCACACTCCAGACCTTGATCCCAGTCACTGCCACACTCCAGACCCTGATCCCAGTCACTGCCACACTCCGGATGCTGAACCCAGTCACGGCCACACTCCAGACCTTGATCCCAGTCACGGCCACACTCCGGATCCTGATCCCAGTAACTGCCACACTCCAGACCTTGATCCCAGTCACGGCCACACTCCGGATCCTGGTCCCAGTAATTGCGGATCCTGATCCCAGTCACTGCCACACTCCAGACCTTGATCCCAGTCATGGCCACACTCCAGACCCTGATCCCAGTCACTGCCACACTCCAGACCATGATCCCAGCCACTGCCACACTCCAGACCCTGATCCCAGTCACTGCCACACTCCAGACCCTGATCCCAGTCACGGCCACACTCCGGATCCTGAACCCAGTAACTGCCACACTCCAGACCATGATCCCAGTCACTGCCACACTCCGGACCATGATCCCCGTCACTAGCACACTCCAGACCTTAATCCCAGTCACTACCTCACTCCAGACCCTGATCCCAGTCACTGCCTCACTCCAGACCCTGATCCCAGTAACTGCCACACTCCGGATCCTGATCCCAGTCACCGCCACACTCCGGATTCTGATCCCAGTCGCTGCCACACTCCGGTTCCTGGTCCCAGTCACTGCCACACTCCAGACCCTGATCCCTGTAACTGCCACACTCCAGACCCTGATCCCAGTCACTGCCTCACTCCAGACCCTGATCCCAGTAACTGCCACACTCCAGACCCTGATCCCAGTCACTAGCACACTCCAGACCTTAATCCCAGTCACTACCTCACTCCAGACCCTGATCCCAGTCACTGCCTCACTCCAGACCCTGATCCCAGTAACTGCCACACACCGGATCCTGATCCCAGTCACTACCACACTCCAGACCCTGATCCCAGTCACTGCCACACTCCAGACCCTGATCCCAGTCACTGCCACACTCCGGATCCTATTCCAATCAGTGCCACACTCCGGACCCTGATCCCAGTCACTGCCTCACTCCAGACCCTGATCCCAGTAACTGCCAGACTCTGGATCCTGATCCAAGTCAGTGCCACACTCCAGACCCTGATCCCACTCATTGCCACACTCCGGTTCCTGATCCCAGTAACTGCAACACTCCGGATCCTGATCCCAGTCACTACCGCACTCCAGACCTTAATCCCAGTCACTGCCTCACTCCAGATCCTGATCCCAGTCACTGCCACACTCCGGATCCTGATCCCAGTCACTGACCCACTCCGGATCCTGATCCCAGTCACTGCCACACTCCAGACCTTGATCCCAGTCACTGCCTCACTCCAGACCCAGATCCCAGTAACTGCCTCATTTCGGATCTTGATCCCAGTCACTACCACACTCCAGACCCTGATTCCAGTCACTGACACACTCCAGATCCTGATCCAAGTCACTGACACACTCCAGATCCTGATCCCAGTCACGGCCTCACTCCAGACCTTGATCCCATTCACTGCCACACTCCAGACCTTGATCCCAGTCACGGCCACACTCCGGATCCTGATCCCAGTCACTGCCACACTCCGGATGCTGATCCCAGTCACTGCCACACTCCGGACCTTGATCCCAGTCACGGCCACACTCCGGATGCTGATCCCCGTAACTGCCACACTCCAGACCCTGATCCCAGTGACAGCCACACTCCAGATCCTGATCCCATTCACTGCCACACTCCAGACCTTGATCCTAGTCACTGCCTCACTCCGGATCCTGATCCCAGTCACTGCCACACTCCAGACCATGATCCCAGTCACTGCCACACTCCAGACCATGATCCCAGTCACTGCCACACTCCAGACCTTGATCCCAGTCACGGCCACACTCCGGATCCTGGTCCCAGTAATTGCCACACTCCAGACCATGATCCCAGTAACTGCCTCACTCCAGACCATGATCCCAGTCACTGCCTCACTCCAGACCATGATCCCAGTCACTGCCTCACTCCAGATCCTGATCCCAGTCACTGCCACACTCCAGACCTTGATCCCAGTCACTACCACATTCCAGACCTTAATCCCAGTCACTGCCTCACTCCAGACCCTGATCCCAGTCACTGCCTCATACCGGATCTTGATCCCAGTCACTACCACACTCCAGACCCTGATCCCAGTAACTGCCACACTCTGGATCCTGATCCCAGTTAGTGCCACATTCCAGACCCTGATTCCAGTCACCGCCACCCTCCAGACCCTGATTCCAGTCACTGACACACTCCAGATCCTGATCCCAGTCACTGATCCACTCCGGATCCTGATCCCAGTCACTGACACATACCAGACCCT
>NW_025213672.1:2159-3245 GCF_004010195.1 Chiloscyllium plagiosum | reverse complement strand
GACCCAGATCCCAGTAACTGCCTCATACCGGATCTTGATCCCAGTCAGTGCCACATTCCAGACCCTGATTCCAGTCACCGCCACCCTCCAGACCCTGATTCCAGTCACTGACCCACTCCTGACCCTGATCCCAGTCACTGACCCACTCCAGACCCTGATCCCAGTAACTGCCACACTCCGGATCCTGATCCCAGTCACTACCGCACTCCAGACCTTAATCCCAGTCACTGCCTCACTCCAGACCTTAATCCCAGTCACTGCCTCACTCCAGACCCTGATCCCAGTAACTGCCTCATACCGGATCTTGATCCCAGTCAGTGCCACATTCCAGACCCTGATTCCAGTCACCGCCACCCTCCAGACCCTGATTCCAGTCACTGACCCACTCCTGACCCTGATCCCAGTCACTGACCCACTCCAGATCCTGATCCCAGTCACTGACACTCTCCGGACTCTGATCGAAGTCAGTGCCACACTCCAGATCCTGATCCCAGTCACTGACACTCTCCGGACTCTGATCCCAGTCACTGCCACACTCCAGACCCTGATCCCAGTAACTGCCACACTCCAGACCCAGATCCCAGTAACTGCCTCACTCCAGACCCAGATCCCAGTAACTGCCTCATACCGGATCTTGATCCCAGTCACTACCACACTCCAGACCCTGATTCCAGTCACTGACACACTCCGGATCCTGATCCCAGTCACGGCCTCACTCCAGACCTTGATCCCAGTCACTGCCACTCTCCGGATCCTGATCCCAGTCACCGCCACACTCCGGACCCTGATCCCAGTCACCCCACACTCCGGACCCTGATCCCAGTCACTGCCACACTCCGGATCCTGATCCCATTCACTGCCACATTCCAGACCTTGATCCCAGTCATGGCCACACTCCGGATCCTGATCCCAGTAACTGCCACACTCCAGACCATGATCCCAGTCACTGCCTCACTCCGGATCCTGATCCCAGTCACTGCCACACTCCAGACCATGATCCCAGTCACTGCCACACTCCAGACCCTGATCCCAGTCACGGCCACACTCCAGACCTTGATCCCAGTCACGGCCACACTCCGGATCCTG
>NW_025213672.1:0-1380 GCF_004010195.1 Chiloscyllium plagiosum | reverse complement strand
CACACTCCAGATCCTGATCCCAGTCACCGCCACACTCCAGACCCTGATCCCAATCACCCCACACTCCGGATCCTGATCCCTGACACCACCACAATCCAGATCCTGATCCCAGTCACTGCCACGTTCCGGTTCCGAATCCCAGTCACTGCCCACTCTCCGGACCCTGATCCCAGTCACTGCCACACTCCGGACCCTGATCCCAGCCAGTGCCACACTCCAGATCCTGGTCCCAGTCACCCCACACTCCGGAACCTGATCCCAGTCACTGCCACACTCCGGATCCTGATCCCAGTCACTCCCACACTCCGATTCCGAATCCCAGTCACCACCACATTCCAGACCCTGATCCCAATCACTCCACACTCCGGATCCTGATCCCAGTCACTCCCACACTCCAGGCCCTGATCTCAGTCAGTGCCACACTCCAGGCCCTGATCTCAGTCAGTGCCACACTCCGGATCCTGATTCCAGTCACCGCCACACTCCAGATCCTGATCCCAGTCACTGCCTCACTCCAGACCCTGAACCGAGTCACTGCCACACTCCAGATCCTGATCCCAGTCAGTGTCACACTCCAGAACCTGATCCCAGTCACTGCCGCACTCCAGATCCTGATCCCAGTCAGTGCCACAGGTGGGCTTTTTTATAACATCAAGTATCAACCTCGACATTTCTGATAGGAGATTCGAGTCAGGGCTCCTTTGAAAATGTCGAACTACGATTCCATTCTGACAGATCTCATCATGCAGATCAGGCAGGTGGAGGTGGGGGTGGAGTGCAGAAGCAGACCATGCCATCTTTCCCACAGTAGTCAGCTGGCACATTCTGTAATTTAAAGGTCCAACATGATAGACAACCATTTTGACAGCTCCAAAGGGATTAAGTGCATGACCGAAGTGTGAGGGTAGGGTACCAAGTGGGTAGAGTGCCAGGTATGAGAAGTTAAGGTGCCAAATAGGTAGGGTGGCAGGTGGGCAGAAGGTAGGGTGCCAGATTGGTACACTGCCAGGTTGGTAGGTTTAAGGGAGCAAAGAGGCCAGATAAATGAGGAAGAGTTTGGGATAAGGCTGAAGACTACAGGTCCTGGTGGGAGTGCAGGTAGAGGAAGGTGCTGGGGAGTGGGGATAGCAGAGTTCCACTGGGTAGACGGTTTGGGGCACATAGGGGATGGTAAGGGGTCTGAGGACGTTACAGTTCAGAGTGTGTGAGATTGAATGGGGGTCAGTTGAACAGTTACTCAGGAGTTGCTGTAGGTTTTGGAATCATTCTGCAACAATTAAAACAAACCATGTTTCATAACCACTTGACCACATTTACCCGTACTTATTCAAGATCAACCCAGAATCCAAGAATGATAATGACACAGAGGCCATTCCCGTG
>NW_025213671.1:32191-35000 GCF_004010195.1 Chiloscyllium plagiosum | reverse complement strand
GCTGCTAATGGATGAAAGTCATTCTTTCATTTATAATGCTTCCCGTTCCTGAATGCTGTATGCACAACTTAAATATATCATCATGTTTCTGAGTCTCTTTGTAAAGAACTAATGTTTCGGTCCTGTGGTTAGCCTGATAGCCTTGCTTTAAGGAAGAGGAAAATGAGTTGCAGATCTTGCCTTAGTGTGACTATTCCAGAATGTATAGATGCCTGAAAAGCACGGGATGAGGTTTATTATGATACTCACCATGAAGGAATTGCCCACTGACATGCACAGACTAGATTTACAAAGAAAAACCATCACTTGGTTAAAATTCCAGATGGCTGGAAGTATTAGTCAGTGTTTTTTTCAGAAATAGGAACAGGCAAAAATTAGAGAGGCCAATTTCACTTGGATAGCAATGGATGTGGCTCAGATAAATTGACATCAAAGGAACCGTAACTGAACTATATTCTCCCTTTAAGAAGAAATAATTTAAATGTGGTCAAAGTATATTCTAGCAAAGGGGAAAGATTGAGAAATAAATACAGCATTTCCACAATGAAGAAAGAGATAGAGATTAACGTGAAGCAGAGAATGTGTGTTTTTGACAGATGGCTGATAGATAACGCAATTGGGAATCAGGTCACATGCAGAGCATTAAGAGGGACATTAAGAGGAACATTGAACATAGAACATAGAACAATACAGCACAGAACAGGCCCTTCGGCCCACAATGTTGTGCCGAACATTTGTCCTAGTTTAAGCACCCATCCATGTACCTATCCAATTGCTGCTTAAAGGTCGTCAATGATTCTGACTCTACCACTTTCACAGGCAGCGCATTCCATGCCCCCAACACTCTCTGGGTAAAGAACCTACCCCTGACATCCCCCCATACCTTCCACCCTTCACCTTAAATTTATGTCCCCTTGTAACACTCTGTTGTACCCGGGGAAAAAGTTTCTGACTGTCTACTCTATCTATTCCTCTGATCATCTTATGAACCTCTATGAAGTCACCCATCATCCTTCGCCGTTCCAATGAGAAAAGGCCTAGCACTCTCAACCGATCCTCGTACGACCTATTCTCCATTCCAGGCAACATCCTGGTAAATCTTCTCTGCACCCTTTCCAAAGCTTCCACATCTTTCCTAAAGTGAGGCGACCAGAACTGCACACAGTACTCCAACTGTGGCCTAACCAAAGTCCTGTACAGCTGCAACATCACTTCACGACTCTTGAATTCAATCCCTCTGCTAATGAACGATAATACTCCATAGGCCTTCTTACAAACTCTATCCACCTGAGTGACAACCTTCAAAGATCTATGTACATAGACCCCAAGATCCCTCTGTTCCTCCACCTGACTAAGAACCCTACCATTAACCCTGTATTCCGCATTCTTATTTGTTCTTCCAAAATGAAATGGTGAGAGAATGATTGGAATTAACTATTCAAGAGAGAGACATGCTTCAGAGATCTGTATTATGTTTAGTGTTATAGCAGAACAACCTGTATATACAGATCGCTATTGCTATGCAATGAAGAGAAAAGAGAAGGCAATCGTTCTTAATATGAAAGTCTGAACTTGTACCATTTGGAGCTTGTACTTCAGATTATGGCTTGCTCCTCAGGCCTCTATTTAGTCTTGCATTCCCCAAAATCAGGGCACACTTTATGGACACTGACTGCATGCAAATTTCTATCTTTGGAAATTGGCATCCAACATATTCCAACCTCACTTCACCATCATGACAGCCCCAATTCAATTAAAATACAGTTCACAACTTGAATGCTGCAATTTAGAACACAACATCTTTCATTGCAAAGACGCTGCTTGGCCAGGAACAGGCACCCATTTCATTTAATGGAACAGGATGCATTCCTGAGTTCTTTACTTGCTGTCTGAAGACTCACTCACTTTCTTTGGATACTACTTGCATCTCTTCTTTATTTGTGTTAGGCTCATTCAGAACTTGCAGGCTCATTGTCCTTCTGTCTTGCCTTGCCTTTTACTACAGACGCAAAGCCAGGCAGCTAGTCATGATGGAATGATCAATACAGGGCATGATTTAGAGATGCTGGTATTGGACTGGGGTGTACAAAATTAAAAATCACACAAAACCAGGTTATAGTCCAACAGGTTTAATTGGAAGCACTAGCTTTTGGATCGCTGTTCTGTCATCAGGTGGTTGTGGAGTGTAAGATCATAGGACACAGAATTTATAGCAAAAGTTTACAGTGTGATGTAACTGAAATTATATATTGAAAAAGACCTGGATTGCTTGTTAAGTCTCTCATCTTTTCGAATGGGCATGCTGAAGCCAACATAATTTCAGTCACATCACACTGTGAACTTTTGCTGTAAATTTTGTGTCCCACGATCTTCTCCACAACCACTTGATGACGGAGCAGCGCTCCAAAGCTAGTGTTTCCAAATAAACCTGTTGGACTATAGCTTGGCATTGTGTGATTTTTAAATCAGTATAAGGAGTGAAGATGTTGCTGTCTGACACAGTGATAAATCAATGTCACTCATACCTGCTACATGTGCCATCTGCAAATTGATTGAATTTTTTGAGGAGGTGACCAGGTATGTAGATGAGGGCTGTGCAATTAATGTAATGCATATGGATTTCATTCAAAGCCTTTGACAAGGTCCCACCTAGGAGACTTTCTCAGAAGGCAAATATATATGGGATACAGAATAATTTGATAAGTGCATTCAAAATTGGCTCAGTTGTAGGAGACAGAGGGCACTCTTCGGGGGGGTTAAACTAATTTGGCAGGGGGATGGGATCCGGACTTGTAGTCCAGCAAGTAGG
>NW_025213671.1:0-1953 GCF_004010195.1 Chiloscyllium plagiosum | reverse complement strand
GGTTGACAGACAGAGGGAGAGGTTGACAGACAGAGGGAGAGGTTGACAGACAGAGGGAGAGGCAGGCTGGCAGAGAGGGAGAGGGAGGTTGACAGAGAGAAAGAGAGGCTGGCAGAGAGAAAGAGAGGCTGGCAGAGAGAAAGAGAGGCTGGCAGAGAGAAAGAGAGGCTGGCAGAGAGAAAGAGAGGCTGGCAGAGAGAAAGAGAGGCTGGCAGAGAGAAAGAGAGGCTGGCAGAGAGAAAGAGAGGCTGGCAGAGAGAAAGAGAGGCTGGCAGAGAGAAAGAGAGGCTGGCAGAGAGAAAGAGAGGCTGGCAGAGAGAAAGAGAGGCTGGCAGAGAGAAAGAGAGGCTGGCAGAGAGAAAGAGAGGCTGGCAGAGAGAAAGAGAGGCTGGCAGAGAGAGAGTGTGATTGACAGAGAGAGAGTGTGATTGACAGAGAGAGAGAGAGATAGATAGAGTGATGCAAGGGCAGGGAAAGGAAAAGGAGTGAGAGAGAAGAGTGAAAATAGGTGTCAAAGCTCCATAGCTCATAAGTATTTGGAGCAAGAGAGAGTGTGATTGACAGAGAGAGAGAGAGATAGATAGAGTGATGCAAGGGCAGGGAAAGGAAAAGGAGTGAGAGAGAAGAGTGAAAATAGGTGTCAAAGCTCCATAGCTCATAAGTATTTGGAGCAGGTGAACTCTGATCAGCAATGGTTACGCTCAAGATACTAGAGATACCCATGTTTAATGGAAAGCTTGCAACTTTAGCAGGGTTGGAGGGGATTGATTGCTGAAAGTAAACAGAAGATAGACTAACTCTCAGCCAATCACAGAATTGTTAATGCAGTACAGATTATTCTGCTATAACACATGTATCATTAACTGAAATTCACTGTAAATGTGATTGATGATTTGGGGACACTGTACTTACAAGTGCGAACTTTTAAAACACGTGTTTACTGTAACGCCATCACATCATCAAAACTAAGTGCAGTTTTAAAGAGCGATTTTTGTATAATGCTTGGAACTACATTATTGTCACTGGTCGAAAATCCTACAACTCCCTTCCCAATGGCCCGGAGAGTACCTACGCTCGATGGACTGCAACGGTGCAAGGATGCAGCTGGCCACTACTTTCTTAATGTGACCGAGTCAGTGATATTCAGTACATCACATGACAAAACAAATTTAAATAATTGTTATGTATTTGGATTTCCAAAAGGCATTCGATAAAGATATCTGCACAAAAAATAATTGTACAATCTAAGAGTTCATGGCATTAGGGTAAAATTTCAGCAAGGTTAGAGCGTGATAAGCTAACAGCAAACAGAGAATCAGGGTAAATGGGACATTTTCAAGTTGGGTAAACTGTAAGTAGTGGAGTGCCATAATGCAGTGTTTGGGCCTCAATTATTTAGAATCAATATTAATAATGTGGATAAGGACACCAAGTGTGGGGTGGCTAAAGTAGCTGATAACACAAAGGCAGTTCGGAAAGAAAGCTGAGAAGAGGTTATTGAATGTGTATCTGGATGTAGATAGGTTAGATTAGGAGAGTGGGCAACATTTGGCAGCTGGAATTTAATGGGAAAATGTGAGTATAGCCACTTTATCAGGAAGAATATTATTTTAATGGAGTGAGAGATGCAGAATTACAGTTCTGAAGTCATACTGGACTCAAAATGTTAAATCTGTTTCTCCCTTCACAGACAGTGCCAGATCTGCTGTCTTTCTCCATCATTCACTGCATTTATTTGTGATACAGAGGGACCAGAGATTCATTTATATGAATCATAAATTGTCAACGAGTAGGTGCAACAAAACGATTGGGAAGCAGGGAAAAGTTTGGCCCTGATTACAAGGGAAAGTGGAATATAAAACTAATTAAGCGTTACTACATTTCTGCAGAGCCGTGGTGACAGCATATCTGGTGTACTGCACTGATGTGGAAGTGCTGGTGTTGGATTGGGGT
>NW_025213670.1:34004-35000 GCF_004010195.1 Chiloscyllium plagiosum | reverse complement strand
AATATCTACATAAATGACTTGGAGGGGAATGTAGGTGGTCTGATGAGTAAAGCTGCAGATGACACAAAGTTTGCAGGAACTTTGCCAGAGGATACAACTGGAGTCTTGGGCAGAGAAATGGCAGATAGATGGAATTTAATCCGGAATTTAATCCGGAGATGTGTGAGGTGATGCATTTTGGGAGATCTGATGCTGAGGGAGTATACAGTAAATGAAAGAACCCTTGGAAGCATTAATATACAGAGGGATCAAGGTGTAGAGGTCCATAGTTCACTGAAAGAAGCAACAATAGTGGATAAGGTTGACTACCACAGAAGACGCGTGGCATACTTGCTTTCATCAGTTGGGGCATTGTGTATAAAAACTGCCTTTCCAGTAAACATTGGCACTGACGTACAGGCTGCCAGCCTCATTGTTATGAAGGTGAAGGCGTGTACTGTACCTTTAAGAGAGACTGAATGCTGGTTTTGCACTGAGAGCTTACAGGCACTTGTCATATGACTAGCTAGCAGTCTCAGAGTGTACTGGAAAATTAAAAATATGTAACATTTGGCTGTGAAATAGATACCTTGAGTTTTGGTTGCTATTTAGACAACAATTTGAGTTTAACCAATCGGTTTAAACTGTGCCCCAGGATACTAATCGATTTTGTGCAGCTGTAAATGTAACTGTTTGTTGTAAACTGTTTTTGTAATTTGTTTAATAAAATAAAATACTAATCGATTTTGAATTTATTGTTTCGCCAGAATTGAACCAATGAGATGATCTAATGTTGGGGGGAATAAAAGAGGCGGGCAGTTTGAAATTCAGATGGAGACCAACTGCCATCGAGAGAGAGAGAGAGAGACTGCCATCGAGAGAGAGAGAGAGAGACTGCCATCGAGAGAGAGAGAGAGCACGCGCGAGAGAGAGAGAGAGAGCACGAGCGAGAGAGAGAGAGAGAGCGCGAGAGGGAGAGGGAGAGACAGAGAGCGCGCGAGAGAGGGAACATGAGAG
>NW_025213670.1:25048-27267 GCF_004010195.1 Chiloscyllium plagiosum | reverse complement strand
TGACGGGATTCTAATACAGGGTCCATTACTTGCGTCTCTTGATTAATAGTTTCGAATTAGTACCTAGGGCAGATTGCCTCCCCAGCATCCCCAATCATCACCACCGGCATTAGTGATGTTGCTATTATCGTGACTGTACGAGAGAAAATTGTGCAATTACACTGCCAACTAGTTCTGTGGAGAGCGGAACTTTTAGTATTTCAAGAAACTCGGACTGTGCAAAGATGTAACCGTTCATCATCCACGGAAAGCAGTTGAGGGAAGGAAGACATTTTCAACACTGTTTGAGCGTGCCGTGTATACAAGGTTTTGACTTCATCATGTAATTAGAAGCTGTTGGATGTCGTGGTGATGGTTTTCTCGGGGTTGATTTGACAGTTGCTGCATTCATTCAGGTGGAACTAAGGTCCTGTTGACCCCAATCTACTTGGAGTATGAGCATTGCATTAACAGTGCATCTGGACCTGCAACCTTTTATAACAAATGGAGCATAGGCTGCATAGAAGAGAAAACCTTTAACAAGAGAAGAGCAGGACACTGCATTATCTTCTCTGGGATTTCCAGTAATATGTTCTAATGTTGTACCTTTTCCTGGGGAAAAGTGTGAAGCCACTTTAATTGAATAATGGGGCTGTCACAGAGCTGGGTCACCTCCTTCAGCATAATCTGCAGTCTCACACAAGGGAGAGAATTGTGCTGGCAAGGGCCATGAAGTGAACTGGTTTGATTCTCGAACTTCACGGACAGGAGTGTCTGGCCCACCTATCATGTTTCAGAGTGTCGTATCTGATGTATTCAGAAAGAAATAGAGACCATCTCTGGCTGGTGCAATGTATACGTTGGTTCTGTCTCCACAGAGGAAAGAACAGAAAATCTTCCCGAAATATTAGGGAACACGGTGATCGGTAAAATTGTGGAAGTGTAGGTAATTAGAATTATTAAACTTGAACTATTTGAAAATTTCATTGTATTGAAAGTTGTTAAGTTAATGCACAGATGAGTGATGAAATCAGAGATCTCGGGAAATAGGGTGGTAGAACTGGGCTATCTGTATCGCTCTTTCGGCAGTTAGTGCGGACATTATGGTTAAAGGGTCTCCTCTGGTACATGGTTCTATGAGCCACATCCCTGAATATTGATGGTGGGCAATATTCTAGAAAGCTGTTTGAATTAAGGAAAGAATCCTACAGACTAGGAAGTGGTTATTGTGTCCACACATATCAAAAACAGGGCCGAGAGGGAAAGCAGAAAACTAAATAATAGAAAGCTTGGTGTCAGTTGTCCGGAAACTATTAGTGTTTTTGAAAGGAGCGTCATAACTAGACAATGAGAGAATAATATGATTTGGTAGAGTCGGCCCAGATTCAGGAATGAGAAATTACATTTGATACACGTGCTGGAGTTTTTAAAGAATGGTGTTTGTGACTTTTTTTAGAAAATGGGAACCAGTAGGAGGGATGTATTTAAATTTTCAGAAGACTTTTTTGACATTGTTGCACACGGCTGCGTGAAGAAAGATAAAGTCCTTTTGTAAGGGATGAATATGCGAAATGGATCGGGAATTAGCTAATGGGGAGAAGACAGAGAGAAGTGCCCTTCCCTTTACTGAAGCTCTATGCTCATCGGGTATCATGCATCAATGCTTGGAGTCCATCTGTTCTCAAGGCAGAAATTGATTTAGATGAGGCAAACATATGTCATCTTTCTGATTTCGTATTTGTTAGAAGTTGAGATGTTGGAAACTACTGTTGCTGAAGGGACGTGGGTGCCCATGGAAATGCCGCACAAAAATAATTCATACCGGACAGCAAGTAATCAGCACACTAAATGGTAAATTTCGCTTTATTGCAAACGTCTTAAAATATAGGAGTAAATGCATCATCCTGGAATTTTAGAGTGCTTTTGATGCAGTACTTGGAGCACTTTGTACAGATTTCCTCTTCTTTATAAAGAATAACCTCCATGCCACAGAAACAATGCAAAGGAGAATCATCAGACTAATCCCTGGAATGGTAGAACCATGAGACGGGTGTGAAGGAAATGATTGCTTCATCTGTGGCACTGTGAGAGTATAAGAGGTGATTGTACTGAAACATGAGGGTTATGGACTAACGTTCATTATATTCAAAAATCATAGCGTGAGAACTTGCATATTTTCTCCGTATGAAATGAGATTGCTGATGGTTCACGTAACTTTGAGGGGCTGAATGAACACTGGA
>NW_025213670.1:12589-24552 GCF_004010195.1 Chiloscyllium plagiosum | reverse complement strand
CTGATCATTTTATAAACCTCTATCAAGTCACCCCTCATCCTTTGCCGTTCCAACGAGAAAAGGCCTAGCGCTCTCAACCTATCCTCGTACGACCTGTTCTCCATTCCAGGCAACATCCTGGTAAATCTTCTCTGCACCCTCTCCAAAGCTTCCACATCTTTCCTAAAGTGAGGCGACCAGAACTGCACACAGTACTCCAAATGTGGCCTTACCAAGGTCCTGTACAGCTGCAACATCACCTCACGACTCTTGAATTCAATCCCTCTGCTAATGAACGCTAATACACCATAGGACTTCTTACAAGCTCAATCCACCTGAGTGGCAACTTTCAAAGAGATATGAACATAGACCCCAAGATCCCTCTGCTCATCTACCTTATTAAGTACCCTACCATTAACCCTGTATTCCGCATTCTTAGTTGTCCTTCCAAAATGGACCAGCTCACACTTGACAGGGTTAAAGTCCATCTGCTTCTCCTCAGCCAAGCTCTGCATCACATCTAAGTCCCTTTGCAGCCGCCAACAACCCTCCTCACTATCCACAACTCCACCAATCTTCGTATCATCTGCAAATTTATTGACCCAGCCTTCAACTCCCTTTTCCAAGTCATTAATAAAAATTACAAACAGCAGAGGACCCAGAAGTGAACCCTGCGGAGCTACACTTGTAACTGGGCTCCAGGCTAAATATTTACCATCTACCACCACACTCTGACTTCGATAGCTTAGCCAGTTTTCTATCCAACTGGACAAATTTCCCATGAGCCCATGCCTCCCGACATTCTGCATAAGCCTACCATGGGGAACCTTATCAAGTGCCTTACTAAAATCCATGTACACGACATCCACTACTCTACTTTCATCCACATGCTTGGTCACCTCCTCAAAGAATTCAATAAGACTTTTAAGGCAAGATCTACCCCTCACAAATCCGTGCTGGATGTCCCTAATCAAGCAGTGTCTTTCCAGATACTCATAAATCCAATCCCTCAGTACCCTTTCCATTACTTTGCCTACCATCGAAGTAAGACTAATTGGCCTGTAATTCCCGGGGTTATCCCTATTCCGTTTTTTGAACAGGGGCACGACATTCTCCAGTCCCTTGGTACCACCCCCGTTGACAGTGAAGACGAAAAGATCATTACCAACGGCTCTGCAATTTCCTCTCTTGCTTCCCACATAATCCTAGGATATATCCCGTCAGGCCCGGGGGACTTGTCTACCCTCAAGTTGTTCAAAATGCCCAACACACCTTCCTTCCTAACAAATATCTCCTTTAGTTTACCAGTCCGTTTCAGACTCTCCTCTTCAACAATCCGGTCCCTCTCATTTGTAAATACTGAAGAAAAGTACTCACCTCTCCTATCTCTTCCGACTCAATACAAAGTCTCCCACTACTGTCTTTGATCGGACCTACCCTCTTGTCATTCTCATGTTTCTCACATACGCAAAAAAGGCCTTGGGGTTATCCTTGATCAGTATTTATCTTTCCATAAATGCTGAGACCTATTCACAGACACACACATAGCCACACTCCCATGTCTGAACACAAACAGAAAAGAAAAAAAATCTCTGTAGGTATATTAAACTGTAGAGCTTTGCCCAAATAATTATTAAAGTCGTGACAAAACAAAAATGAGATTGTGCTGAATGTTATTCTGCCTCTGACGTTATTATGCCCAGAGAAGGATGGCTGGCAATGGGATTTCCTCCTGGTATTTGGCTGAGTTCCCTTTGCTTAAGGCACTGAAAAATTCCAATGAATCCGAATGAGAAATCCTTCAAGATTGGCAAAGATGACTCTCCCGCTTTCAGCTCTCTTATGCTATTGCGTGAAGGGTCAACGAAAGAGAGGGAGCAATAGGTTGTTGCTTCTCAGGCAGGTTGCATTTTCTCCACCCCTGAGCTGAAATATACAGTAATATTATCTGAGCACAAACCTGGGCCATATGAGGTCTATTTGTCCAGTCTTTGTACTGTATGACTCCCTCCCTATTGGAGCTTTTTATCATTTTGAGCTATCTTTATATCAATTTTGTACAGTACGTATCTTTATAATATCAGTGTAAAAACAAATACATTATTTTCTGAAAATTGAATCCTCAGTTTTGGTCTCCTATCAAGTGGAACATCCATCAGCTTCACAACGGATATGCTCTAATATTTTATACAGTGAATTACGGCCATCCCTTATTCTCAGACCTGAAAAATGATGACTTTGCAAAGACTCATAATGTCATTCCAGGCATGGTTGCAGTGAATAGCCATTTTCTGAGACTGGCGGAGTCCGAAACCAGTGATAAAGTGGAAAGATTTAAAGGAGAGCTGAGGGGGATTTTTTTTTATATACTCAGCGTTGTGCTGTGTGTATATAATGAGCAGGAAGAGGATGTGTTAGAGGCTGGTATAATTGCAACAGTTGAGAGACATCTGGATGGTCATATGAAGAGGAAAGGTTCAGACGGATATGAGCCAAATCCTGATAAATGAGACGATATCACAGGTCTAAATGGGATGTCTGTTCATCATGGACGAGTTGTATTGAACAGTCCGTTTCCATACTGTGTGATACTGTGACTATATAATATCTTTATTCCAGAAACAAGTAAAGTGAAACATATTTCTAAAGCTTCTGACACAATTGAATTTTCTTTCAGTTTAGCGAATCATAACTACACCCATTGCATCAGATATGATCGGAGCAATGCCATGTACAGATGCAGTAAAATACATCCTGATAATTATACCTAAAACGTTTGCATGAAACAATATCATTGCAATCAGCTTCCAAATCACTTGCTGCATCTGCAGATTAATTGTATGTGATTCATGTGACAGAACACACATTTCACTCTGTTACACGCATTTCTCTGATCTCTCTTGATTTTTATAGTTCACTGCAGTTTTATCCTTCCATCAAGCACAATCCTCCCATAATCCACATTATGTCATTTCTACTACAGGTTTGTACACTGACATCACCGTCTATCTCATGATGCAGAAATTCCTCGTCGAATTCGATAACTATCTTGTGTGAATGAGCTAACTGTGCTCCAATCTAATCAGTGCCCTTATCCGAATCATTTATATAGAATTTCAAAGTTGATGGTCTCACACTGTTGCTTGAAAGACTTCACCAATTTATAATGTTCCAACCTGAAAATAGACATTTCTCCTTGCTGTCTAATTCTTTTTAGCGAACCCTGATGCTGTGTAGCAGCCTTGAAATGTTGGGTGCCCTCGTCCTGTGCTGTTTATTTACACAAAGAGCTGAAGACCTCATTCTATTTCTGCAGAATTCCATAGAGGGACATCTCATTGCAACAATTCTGACTGGCTGAATGGGATCTTCCTCTACCTCTGTAAATGTTTCAGGGTTAGCGGGTGGAGAACAACAGATGTGATAGGAGCAGGAGCAACCTCTCGAGCCTGCTGACCATTCAGAATAATTATCGTTGATATGATTATGGCTGAAAACCCTTTTGCTTTCTGTTTCCAATCAACTTGGATTTCCTTGTTCTATGGGACACGAGTTTGAATGTTTTAGGTGTCCCAATCTTTCACTACAGTTTCGGAACGGGAACAGCACAGATCGCACGACACGAAAGAGAAAAGAACATGCAATCACAGTCGAAATGGGGAGACCCTTATATTCTAAAATGTGTTACCTTCAAACCAATCACCACTCTTTTGAGACAAAAGGCCACAACAATTAGGAACACATATGGACCACTCAGCCTTACAAACGTGTCCACATTTCCATTAATCTTCGAAAATAAATTACTTATCCAATTCAGCCTCCACTGAACGTAGCGGAAGACAACTCCAGATGCCAGAAATTTGCAAGAACCTAAGAAATTGGAACAGAATAGGAACATTCAGCCAAACTAATCTGCAGTGCTGTTTGACCGCGGCTGAATTGTTTCCGAACTCTATTCTCCTGCCTTCTTCAACTGGCCAGTGATCTCCTATTAATGAAAAACATACCTACCTCTGTCTAAAATGCACCATTGAGCCTTTCTGAGTGTGTGGGTATGAGCATGTGTTTGTGTTCACGTGTAAGTATCCATAACTGTTTGCATAAATTTGTGTGCATGTGTTGTGTGTTCAGTGTACTTATCTATATTAATGTGTATCTCTGTATGCAACTTTGTGCAATGAGGGCTCTGTTGTTCTTCGCATAAATTCACTGAAATTGGGGTCAAAACACCTCTATCTTCCTCTCTTTCTCTGTCTTTTCTGTGATAAGAGGTATATAATGCCACTCTCTTCTGACCTCCCCATATTGTTTCATGAAAAGACATCAAATTCCGTGACACATTACATGGCTGTTTGGTTCTTTAAATAATGTCTTTGGAAGCAAAGCACGGTTTCATCTGATAAGTATCAATATTGTTCCTGAGGTACTACCACCATCAAACTGTCTGTTTTTGGAGATTTCAATTCTTTCTCAAATTTGAAAGAGTGCATTATAAACAGTACAATTTAAAGTACGTGGAATTTTTTTTATCTCATCTTCTTGCAAAATGGTTCAGTCGGAATTGTTCAAAAACCTGCAGTGGAAACATTCATTAATGTGTACAGTTTGTGTAAGGCATCATGACAAAAGACAAATAATTTCCACCTTACAGGGAGCGCACAATCATTTATCTACATAATCATTTTCCACTCTGAGGAGCCTCAAAGCCGTGTGTGTGTGCGTGTGTGTGTGTGTGCGCGCGCGCATGTGTGTTGTGTGTGTATCGGTGTGGCGATGGTGCTGTCAGTTTGGACGGTGATGCTGTGAGCTGCTGTCCTCTCCCTGTTCCTCACAGACTTAATCCCTGATCATTGTCCCAATCCGCCACGTTTGCTGCAGTAAACTGTGAAGGCCAGCAGAGGGGAGTAACGCTTCACTTTAAATACCACAGGGACTCCAGATGTGCTGCGCATACTGACAGACAGTAACAAGTGCAGACACACAGTGACATATACAGACATGCATATATAGAGAGACACAGATATAGACATAGATACACGCAGATAAATATACGCTCACAGACAGACATTGACAAATACACGCATACGGATACAAATATAGGTACAGAGATACACACAGAGACAGATACCGACACACAGGTACACACAAATGAATATGGACACAGAGAGACAAATGCACACGCACAGGCACACAGACACTAGTACAGACACACAAAAAAAGCTCACTGGCGCACTCACTTCTCTGCAGACATGAGGATTTGGCCAGTATTTATTTTGCTGTATAGTAATTTTCTAAGTATTTCCGTCGCTCTATATAGTGTGTGTCAGTATTTATGTTTCTCATTGGCAAGTGTGTGTTTATCTCAGTTGTTGCTGTGGACTGTGACTCTATGACAAATCCAATGCTTGCAGATGTCATCAAACCTAGAAGAACTGTAAAGTGTGTGAAGGACAGTGTGGATCTTATACTGGGCAGTGACATGGTGGTGTTTGGCTGTTTTTTGGCAGCTGAGGATCAATGCAGAGCAGTGTGAGGTGATGCACTTTGGTAGGAAGAACTTTGAAAGACAATATTAAACAGGCTGTACCGTTGTAAAAGGGAGGCAGGATCAGAGCGTCCTGAATGCATATGAGCAGAGATTACTGAAGATGTAAGGACAACCGGGGAGATATGCATGAGTTTCGCAGATGCGTTCCAGCATCTGAGGTATTTACAGGAAGAGGTGTAGGAAGGAGCCTCCATGCTCCCTTCCTGAGACGATGTGTTGTGAGCCCACCCCAACGCGATGGTGGAGATTCCACTTTTACCCACTGGACCCAAAAATGAAATAGAGTCAGTGCTACCGCTTCTAAGTTGTGCAAGGGCAAATGGAGCTCAAAGTGGGTTTAAAGTGAAAATTGTCCTTCACTGAACATTGGTCTTTACTCGGTTTGTTGAAAGTGGATGTTTCAGAATCTCCATAAGAGTTGTCCCAGTCCTCTCTATCTTCTTTACTTATTTTCTTATTTTGCTGACAAAGGAACTCAATATTTTTGCCCAGTCTGGCCGAAGTGTGGCTTCAGACCCACAACAATGTGATTGGCTCCTACTATCTTTACAAAGGGCAATTAACAAAGGATAAGAAATGCTGCTATTGCTAGCATTGTTGACATCCCGTGAAACAGCAGCACTAAATGTGAAATGAACCAAAATAAACTGTGTATGCTGGAGATCTGAAATTAACTTATCCAACGTCTGAAAGTGTTGGAAAATCTCAGCAGGTACGGCAGACTCTGTCATGTGAAGCACATATAACTTTTCTTGCCCTGTGACCCTATATCAAATTGAAAGCAACTGGGCAATAATGTTATTTATATCAGGGCTGATTGCAAGGGTGGGGTGGGGAGAGAGAGACAGAGAGAAAGACAGACAGAGAGAGGAAGGGAGAGAAAGGGAAAGCAAACAAAAGGACTGCTGATAATGAACTGGTAGGAAAATAGAATGGGAAGTTATACTAACACTTCCCCCTTTCGCATATTCCTGAATATCATGTCCATTTAGGTGTGCTCTTGGGGGTTCAAAGGGAGTTATGATCCCTGTGTCGCTCTCTTTTCTGAGTGCGGTGATCAACTCATTTGGCAATGCTAGTGCTGGCGTTATAGTTGCAGAGATAACGATAAAGGTGATGTTCCATCATGATCTGCTTCTTGGAGACACAAATTGTTGCACTGTGCAGAGGTACAACGTCTTTTTCAGCCAGGAAGAGTAACTAAGGAGAGGAAGGAATTTTCGGCATTGAATGGATGCAAAATGTGTGTGGGGATTTGACCTGTTCCTGTCATTGGAAAATCAATGGAGGTTTTTGGATAGTTTTCTGGAGATCGTGTTATCAGCTGCTGCGTTTATTCGGGAAGACAGAGAGTCTGGTCACACCCTCTGAACACAGCATTTTCAGTATATCTGGGCCAGTGGTTTAGAAATGAATGCGAGACTACACAGAAGGGAAGGTCTGTAAACAGGGACGGGCAGGGCAGTGCATTATTGTGCCTGGGATTTGAGGAGCATTTTGTTAAGCGGTTCCAATTCAAGGCGTAAAGTGTGAAAGTAGGTTGTTTTTAAAACGAGTTAGTCACTGAGCATTGTACCCTCCTTCAGTATAACCTGTAGCTTGCACCTGGGACAGGGCTTTGTTGACACTGACCATGAAGTGAACTGTTTCAATCCAGAACTCTCCAGGCAGGAGTGGGTAACATAGCCACCATCTCTGGAGTGCAGTCCTTGGATGTTATCACTAGCTGACAGAAGCTATCTGCCCGCTGTGAGGAATACATTAGTTCCATCTCCACGGGGCAGGTACAGAAACAAAGTTCTAGGAATACTCGGGAACAGAGTGACTGGTGAAAATGAGGGACAGCAGGTATAGGGCTAGTGAAAGGATTACTGATTATTCTCCAAAGCTGGTTAGATTATGAAATGGAGCCTACACACTGGAAAACAGCTTTGTGAACCCCAATGTTTAAAACAGGACGGAGATTGGGACAGAAAACTCAATAGTAGATAGTTTGATGTCAGCTGTGAAAAAAACGTTTGAACCTTCTCCAAGGAACGTAACAACTAGACACTTGGAGAATAATTGTGTGATTTGGTAGAGTCGTCTGAGATTCAGAAAAGGGAAATTATATTTGACAAACCTGCTGGAGATTACGAATGTAAGAAACGAACCCACTTAATCAATAATATTCAGTCCGAGTCAAAGAGTTCCGAAGCAGTACATTTATTCAAACATCTTTAAAGATGGCCAGCTCTACGAGGAGAGTCACACCCGACAGTAAAATACAGAGTTTTAAAAATACTTTTCTGAGGGGTCTCTCGACACAACTACACTAAGCAATAAACCTATCAGAAGTGTCTATTTCATTACTTGGTTATTCCCTGCTCCCAAGCCTCAGCCGATCATACTTATTAATTACCTCACTTGTTTTCCTTTTAAATCTGTCTTATTTGGCTGTCCTTGTTCGTTGCAGCCTTACTGTTATTTTATCCAATTCCTCTTTTCTAACCTTCCGACTTCTGAGATCATCCTTTACTAATTTTAAAGTCCAAAAAGCAAAACTACAAACTATGAGCTTATTGCGAAATGCCCTCCCTGCTTCCTTTGTGGTCAGTTACAAAACTCAATGTAATTTCTTAGCTTAAAACTATTTCTTTAAAATGCCCTCTATATTCGTTAAAATCAAAATACACCTGACAACCTGAAATTTTTCTCTCTGAATTCCTCCTTTTCATTTTGTCAGTGAATGTTGATCTTATTGATTCTGGGACAATGAGGCCTCCAGGTTAGAGACCATCTGACCTGAAAGTTCATCTGCTTTGGAAACGCCTTCGGGGGTATTCTCAACATCATAAGTTGTTAACAAGAAAATGCCATCCCCCTGCATACCCTTAAGGGACATCTGTTTGGTCAACGTGGTCTCGATCATTCTCTGAGCGAGACCCAGAATACAAAGAATAATACAACATCCAAGTGCTGCCAGAATCCCAACGACCACTGTCAAGGAGGTTAGAACAGAGATCACAACACTTGTCCATTTGCCGAACCAAAACTCCAACCACTCCAGTCGTGAAGTGTCCAACCCTGAATATTCAGCCAATTCACGTGAGAGGGTCGTCAATCCTTGTAAGGCTCGAGTAATCGAGCCATCTAGGGCCGTGTTGTTCAAAATAAATGTACAGCAACTTCCCCCTAACATAACACAAACTCCCTCTTTTTCTGCCAACATCATAACTAAGGCCATCCTATTTTCCCAGGCCATCCTGCTTGTGGCATCTAACTGTTCAGCTATTCCTTTAGCAGCTATCCCCTAGACAGGGGACAAAACGTCTACAACACAAATTCCCAGCTCAGCGAACAGAACCACAACAACGAGCACCCGAGCTACAAATCTTCTCACAAACTTCGAAGGTCTTAGAATCGTTCTGCCACAGTGGCACCACAAATCCGCTAGCGTATCTTTAAGGCTGAATAGTTCCCTCCCCACTCTGTCTCGGAAACCGATTCAATTTCCGAGCATGACTTTAAGTCTCCTAGAAATCGGGACCGGTCCGATCCCTACCACAGTACACAGGATGTATGATTCCCGAGCACGTCCGAAAATGTAGGGGGAATTTTTAATTCCTCCTTCTTCAGGGGAGGGAACAACAACAACAAAGACCGACAGTCTGGGTTGTCCCACGCCGTCTCATCCTGATACAGGGATATAATGCATATTATACCAGCCCTGTCTCGCTTCCACCTGAGCCACGCGAGCCACCGGTCTACCTGAGGTACATGCATAGCAATTGCTTTTATTCAGACTTTTCACAGTGTATTTCACCCATTCAATCCAAGCATTTGTATCCCCGTATCCAGTTTCTGTTTCATTGGTTTGTTTTAAGTCCTTTACCTCCATTTTGTTTACAACTTTAAGGTCATCAGGAGGGGTGAAAGGTTGTACCTGATTATCCAGTAGTTCTGCCCGTTTTCCCTGTCCTGCGCTAATTCGAAAACAACAGCCCGAGAAATCATTCCCGTTTGTTTTCATTTCTATCCCAAATGCGGGGCCTGGTGTACTATGACGAGACCATTATACCAAGTACCATCCCCGAGGCCATCCCCATATGAATTAAGATGTATCTCTGAGCTGCGATACTGTCTCTGATTATCTACATCCCCACAATATACTAGGCTGCATACATCACCATCTATTACTTGTGCATTATCAGACTCAGGGACTGTTAATACCACATATGAAAATAATGTTTGACAGAATCCTAATATTAAGAGGGCAAGTATCATAACTCTAAGCATCCCCAGCATTCTAAAAATCATGCTGAAACCCAAAAAAATGAATATACAATCCTACAGAAATAATCACGCGCTCGCGTCAACACTGTGCAATCAGTTACTCAGTCTCTTTCGTCTGAGTTTCAGCAGTTCTTGCGTTGATTCGGCGCTCCAGACTTCTTCCTCAACTGGAGATTCCACTGCTCCTTTGATCAGAGTGTAGTGAGTCCAGCCTTGCTCCGCCATCCTTATCGCTGTTTCAGTGTTCAAGAGAGCCTGCTACAGCCCTTCCTAGTTTGGTTGCAATTTAGTCTCTGTCCATGATTTTACTAAGACCCAATCTCCCGGTCTGAGCACAGCGAATTCAAGGGGCGGTGTCTGTGCCATTAAACCGTGTTTCCTGAGGGAAAACAAAGAGGAGGGCAAGCCCAGCATATGCTTCTTTCAGAACAAATCTTTAGTTTCTGGGATTGGCAGTGGCCAGAGACAGGAGTTTCCAAAGGACCTAGGACAGTAAGTATTAAGGAATAAACCACCGCTTCCTGTGGATTCAGGGCTGCTTCTTTAGTTATCTCATCAGCTAGTAATGTAGCTTTCCATTCTTTAATTAACAATAAATTAATGCAGTCATGTTTTAAATTAACCATGAATCAATATGGCAGATCACTGAGAATGTGTGAAGAGATCCTGTCAATTAATATTGATTCAGGGTAGCACAATCGATTTATCATAAATATTAATTATTAATTATATATTATATAAATATAAAAATCATTTTCTGTAATTCAGGGTGGAAACGCAACAAGTGACTAAAACATTTTTAAAACTAATTGTGCAGTTCTGTTTGGTTACCAGTCACTTGTGACTTCTCATTCTGTTTCTGTAATTGTTTTGCTCGAGCACATTCATTTTTAAGAGCCTCAACAGATTTCATAGCACCATTTGCAGTTAATTCAATCCCAATTTGGTGACAGTATCTTGTCATGAGCGCAAAACTGGTTCTTCGTGCCTCTCATCACAAAACTGTCGCCATAATCCAATTAACTCTTTTGTTCTCGCTCCCTTGGGTTTAAAATTTAAGGATGATCTTACTGACCCCCGTATCGACGAGGAAAACTACGTCCTCGTTATAAAGTCCCACCTTTAAATTTATCAAGGGTTCTTGGTGGGTCCCCGGGGGCAGGAACTCCTGACACCCCTATTTTCCATCAAGGTTCATAAATGGTATTGCCTTTGCTTCCTTTTTCAGATCTGGACACTCTCTCTTAAAGTGACCTTTCTTACCACAGTAATATCATCCCGCCTGTGGGGATTTCCACTTTGATCCTTGTTTCTGTCCACCAGACCGCTTAACATCTCCTCCCCAACCATTCCAGTTTCTTTCTCCTAATAGTTTTGTCTTTTTCTTTATTATCTCATCAACCGTGGTTTACCACTATTTTTGCCTTTTGTTTCAGCTTTTCGTCCTCTCTCCTTACAAATACTCTCTGAGCTTCCCTCAGCAATTCATCTAATGGTTTCTCACTTCATCCTTCTATTTTCTCTATTTTCTTCTGAATAACTGGCCAAAACTTAGCCACAAAGTATATTTTCAACAATCCTTCCCCTACTGGACCCTCTAAATCCATCCCAGAATATTTGCGCATAGAGTCCTTCAGTCTTTGTAAAAACTCCGAGGGACACTCTTCCTTTCCTTGACGTAGCTCAAATGCCTTCGCTAAATTCTGCGATTTCGGGGCGGCTTCTCCAATTGCCCTTATTAATCATTTTTTCATAACTTTCATCTTTTACCTATCTTATTGTTTTTGATGATCCCAATTGGGGTCTCTTAAGGGGAACTTATCCTCTGTCTGACCTGCCCCTTCAGTTCCCATGGGGTATTCCCTGTCCCAGACCCAACATGCTGCTTTCCTTGTCAACCCTCTTTCTTCTCCACTAAATAAAATATGTATTATGGACATCAATTCTGTCCAAGTATATAATGGCGGACCCAGGAATTGATCAATCTGTTCTGACAAACCTACCGGGTCTTCTATAAGTATTTTCATTTCTTTTTTAAAGAACCTTACTTCCCCACTAGTTAAAGGGGCATTAAAAAATCCAATTTCTCTTTTCCCGATCTGGCCCTCTCTTAATGGAAACATGTTTTGGGCCAACATTTTTTCCGCCTCCCCTTCACTTT
>NW_025213670.1:9134-12391 GCF_004010195.1 Chiloscyllium plagiosum | reverse complement strand
CAAACCCAGTCTTCGTCCGACCCGTACTTTGGCTAGAAGACGGCAGAACGAAGAATAGGTTCGTCAATCCATACAAAACAACAACACTTAATCATCTTTTTTCTATATTTTTGTCGTGTGTGTGTGTTCATTTCCCATCATCCTACGCAATGGACTTTCTGGAGGAATGTTGCCAGGGACGCCTCCCTTCTCACTGGAGGATTTTCCTTTAGTAATTGTTGCACAACCCATTTCACCCTGGTTCACCACCCAGTGGCCTCAATCACGTCTTCCGATAGGGATCCAATCCCAACAGAATCTGAGGATTCTTTCCCCAGAAAGTCCTTGAGTCCAAATCAAGGTAGGGCACTTTTTTGGGGTTAGCCTGACCCCTGTCAAGTATTTCTGGTGTCCTTGTAAATCGCGAAAAGGCAATCGAGTTAGGGGTCCCACCCCTATGAGCCAGAAACCTCGAGTCCAACTCGAGGTAGTAGTTTGGTACTCCTGTACCCCCAGGTCACTTTCGTTAGTCCCTCATAACTACTAAAACACAAGCCCCAGCCACCAAGGCAGTACTTAAAAGTCAGTTTTCTTACCATGGTCTGTGCACAGAGTTACCGGGCTATTAGATGTCTTCCGGTTGTGCCTTCCCCTTGAGTCCAACGCAAGAAACACACACTTACTCCCAACTGGTTTGGAACGACTCTTAAAGGATTCAATTCAGGCAATCCCTCAAGCCACCCACCGCTGAAAAACACGAGACCATTCCAAAGGAACGGGGCGCGCCTTCTCAGTTATCGACGGTGGGAGCCTTTTCAGGAGCTGAAGTTCATCCCAGACGAGCCCCCAGCTGTGAGAAACGAACCCAATAAATCAATAATTTTCAGTCCGAGTCAAAGAGATTCGAAGCGGTTCATTTATTCAAATATCTTTAAAGATGGGAAGCTCTACGAGGAGAGTCACACCCGACAGTAAAATACAGAGTCTTTTTATACTTTTCTGAGGGGTCACTCGACACTTTACATGAAGCAATAAACCAATCATAAGTGTCTATTTTATTCTATTCCTTTATTTGGTTATTCCTGCACCCAAGCCTAAGCCGATCATACTTATTAATTGCCTCACTTGTTTTCCATTTAAATCTGTCTTTTTTGTTTGTCCTTGTTCACTACAGCCTTCCTGTTATTTTAACCAATTCCTCTTTTCTAATTTTCTGAATTCTGAGATCATCCTTTACTATTTTAATAGTCCAGAAGGCGGATCTACAAACTATGAGCTTATTGCGAAATGCCCCTCCTGCTTCTTTTGTGGTCAATTACAACACTCAAAGTTATTTCTTAGCTTAAAACTATTTGTTTAAAAGACCTTCTATATTCGTGAAAATCTGCATACACCTGACAACATGAAATCTTTCTCTCTCATGAAGATTGTCTGTTTTGACAACGACAAAACAGTGGGAGTACAGTATTTGAATTTTCAGCATACGTTTGTCATATTTGACGTCAGGTGAGTGGAGAATGTTAGAGTCCATTCCTAGATAGGGGTGAAATATAAACCATATGGATTAAAAACTCGATAATGGAGAGAATGAAGTGGATAGTGTATTTCTCTTGAGTGAAGTCTTGTTGGGTATCAGAAGGATAAATGTTTGTGCAATAGCTGTGCGCAAGATATAAAAATGATTCGGACGTGAACAAAAAATATCAACATTCACATTTATATTTATTAAAAGATTAGAAGTTGGGAACTGCTGTTGTTGAAAAGGACGTGGATGTTCTTGGTCATTAGTCACTAACAGAATTCTTACAGGGCAGTAAGTAAAATATTTGTCACTGTCCAAGCAAATGACTGAAGTATCTGAGTGAATATATCTTTCCCAATGGTAGTGGTTGACTGAGAGATGTTTGTGTATGAATTTGGTGTGCTTTATAAATAATGATTTGCTTGTCACCAAAACAGTGCAAAGGCATGTCCCCAGAGCAACACCTGAGGCGACGTTACCATGAGGAGAGAGTGAAGAAACAATGTGATTAGTCAGTAACACTGTGAGAGAATATTAAGTTTAAACTTGATGGTTATGGACGGACACTCACTATATCACAACAGGTGACTCGAGTGAAAATTCGATATTTTTCGTGGGATGTTAGATTCCCAACAGTTTACATGCCAGAAAGGTACAGGCTCTGAATGAATGGTGAACTATTTATTGCATAGTTACTGTATGTCCCTGCATTGAATGTCACATTGTACACAATCCTGCCAGCAGCCAGAATAGTTTCTTTCTGAAACAGTAAGCCATTCGCCATCAACTTCTGACCTCCATAGGGAACATAGGTATGCCTTCTTGGAGATGGCAAACACTTGGAGAATGGTTAAAAACGTTGGCTTCATTCTTACTGCCAGAAAATCATGTCAAAGCAACACATATGTACTATGAGTAATGAAGCCACGCGGAGCAAGGTGGAGCCGTCTATCTGTGCAGTCCCTGCTCCATTTGTTTGTGATGTTGAAGCATCTCTGGCACCTTTCCGTTCCTGCGTTAGTATCTTGAGAGCCTTAATGACCTCTTCCTGTCTCTTTATAAGTGACTCTAGGTGTGAAATGGCCCCTTTCTGGTCCCTTGAAAGTGATGTGTGTGAGTGAGCATATTTCTTCTCTTGCTATCTAATAGCCATGAGGGTCTGAATGTGCGACAGTACGTTTTGACCACTACTTTTGATGGTTTAAATGACTTCCCCACCTTATTGTGAACCTAGACTGAGGAGCAGAATGAACTCCTCCGTTTACTGTGGAAATGTGCAGTGACTAGCAGCACTGTTACAAGAATGTTACTCAGACTACATTTTAGCACCATCTTCAATGTTCATGTTTTGTTGCACATGGACGCAGGCTTTGTTAAGAACTGAGAGGGGTCAAATTTTTCTGAACATGTTATTAACTTCACTTAATTTATCCACTTCTGCTCAGTGTGGACTCAATGGACTGAATGGCCCCCTTCCACACTCTGGGGAATCTATCAAGAGAGACTGGAGATGACTGGCCTGAGGAAGCTACCCTGAGGATCTCCTGCAGTGATGTCCCATGGCTGGGATATTGATGCCCACCGATGGTTAAGATCTTCCCTTGAGCTATGAATGACTCCTGAAAGTGGAGAGGTCACAATCAATTCTCATTAAGTGCGATTTTGCTCAGGCTGTTTGACGTCATCCTCTGTCAAATACTGCCTTGAGTTCAGTTCGATTCTCTTACCTGATCCCCTGTGTCACCTCTTTTTTTCA
>NW_025213670.1:6437-8020 GCF_004010195.1 Chiloscyllium plagiosum | reverse complement strand
CCTGTTTACCTGTGACTCCACTTTCAAGCAACTATGCACCTGCACCTTGGGTATCTGTGGTTGATTGCGCAACCTAATGCCTCTCTGTTCAGTTGCTCTTTCCAGGGCACTACACTGCTTTAACTGATTAAAATGCAAAACCTCGCAAATATCTGCATTAAACATCATCTGACTGTCCTTGGTTCTTTGCTAGTCAAGAGTGTTGTTATTCTCTGACATAATCTTTTTCCCTTATCATTACACCACTTCTTGATGTTATCTGTAAACTTACTAAGCATTCCTCCGATATTCACATCCATCTCGTTTAAGTACATAACGAAAAACAGTGAGCTCATCACTGATTCTTTCAGCATACCGCTAGCCACATGTCTCCACTCTAGAAAACAATCCTTTACCTTCAAGCCAATTATGTATCCAAATGGTGACCTTTCCCTGGAATGTATGTCACCTAACCTTAGTAATCCGTTTATGATGTGGAACACGTTTAAACGATTTGCTTAATTCTACGTAAACAATGTAAGCCATAATGCCTTCTTCTTTGTCATCCCTTCAAAAACTTCAATCACCTTAATAAGAAATGATTTACATCGCACAAAATCACGTCGACTATCCACAATCAGTCCTTGTCTTTCTAAATGTATCTAAATCCTATCCCTTAGAATCCCCTCCAACGACCTACGCTGCACTGATATTCGGCTGACTGAGTCTGAAATTTCCTGTGTCTTTGGGTCACTATTCCCTTTTCCAGTCCTACCCTCCACTGCTCACGAAAAAAAAGGAAGAACACTCGGCTGATGATATGGCCAATGATATGGTTCTCAGACTGTCAGGAACAGTGATATGAACACGTCAGGCAGATTTCTTCCATCTTCGAAAGCAACACATTTATAAGAACAATGACCCAAGAAACTTACAGCACAGGTACAGGCCTTTCGGCCCTCCAAGCCTGCGCCAATGCAAATCCACTATCAAAACGTGCAGCCTATTTTCTGAAGATCTTTATTCCTCTGCTCCCTGACCAATCATGCATCTACCAGATAAATATTAAATGATGCTACGTTGACCCCTTTACCACGTGCCCTGGCATCACATTTCAGGCACGAACCACCCTCCGCATAAATAACTTTCCACGCATGTCACCGCTAACCTTTTCCCATCTCACTTGGAAATCGTGAGGCTAGTAAATGAGTCCTCCATTCTGGGAAAAAATGTAATTCTTGCTCTCCACTCTGTCTGCACATCTCATGATTTTGTAGGTCTCTATCGGCTCCCGCTCAACCTCCGTCTTTGCAATGAAAATAACCCTAACATACTCAACCTCTCTTCATAGCTTACACTCTTCATACCAGGCAACATCCTGTAAATCTCCTCTGCAATCTCTACAAACGAAGGACATCCTTTTGGGGACGTGGTGACCAAAACTGTATGCAGTACTCCAAATGTGGCCTTACCAAAGTTTTATGCAACTGTGACATGACCTGCCAACGTTTGTACTCAATATTCTGTCCAATGGAGAAAAGTACGCCGTGTGCTTTTTTAACAACTCTACTGATCTGCGTTGCCATCTTCAGGGAACAATGGAT
>NW_025213670.1:2478-6159 GCF_004010195.1 Chiloscyllium plagiosum | reverse complement strand
TTGTGAGGCATGATATTCCACTCACAAAGCCATGCAATCTTTCTAGTTTAACAACAATTATTAATAGTGGTTATTAAAAAAATACTATTCCTAATCAAAAACTGTCTTTACAAATGCACATGCATCTTATCCCTCGGAATCCTCTCAAATAAAGTACCACCACAGATGGTAGGCTTACTGGTCGATAGTTTCCAGTTTTTTTTCTTTGGTTCCCTTCTTGAATAAGGGTTCAACATTCGTTATCCTCCAGTTTATGGGACTTCATCTGTAGCTAACAAGTTTGCAAAAATATCAGCCAGGGTCCTGGTAAGTTCTTCTGTCGCCTCTTGCATCTTTTGGATACATATGGCCAAGATCAGGAAATGTAACTTCCTTCATACATTCGAATACATTCAAGAGCTCCTCTACTGTGATATGGAATGCTCTCAAGATATCACCACTAGCTTCCCTACGCTCCCAAGTCTCCATGTTATTCTCCACAGTAAGCACACATGAGAACTATTCATTGAGAACCTTGCCCATCTACTGTGGTTCTATACGTATTTGTCCAAATTGGTCCTTGAGGGGTCAAATCTTAACTATAATGACTCATTTTTCTCAATATACTTAAAAATTACTTCTTTAGATCCACTCTTATCTTCTCAGTCAATGCTATCTCATACCCTCTTTTGTCCCTCCTGATTTCTTTTTTAGTAAACCCCTCTATTCCCTATATACCTCCAGGTAATTCCTGGATCCCAGCTGCCTGTACCTGAGCCGAGTATTCGTTTTTTTTTCTGGTCAAACCCCGTCATCCATAGTTTCCTCTCCAGTCAATCTTTCGCTTGACTCTCAGACGAATGTTGAGACCTTGACCTCCAGTTATCTCTCAATTAAAGGCCTCCCACTTGCCAGAGGACCCTTTGTCTGCAAACAAGCCAGTCAAATCAACACCTGCAAGCTCCTCTCTACTTCCAAAAAAAATCACTTTTCCCCAAGTTAGAACTTGAACCAATGGACCATTTTCCCTCACCATAACTATTTTAAAATTAATGGAACTTTGGTCACTGCTCCCAGCGTGCTCCCCCACTGTCACCTCCATCACATGCCTTATTTCCCAAGAGTTGTTCGAGTTTTGCTCCTTTCCGAGTAGGATCTTCTATGTACTGCTTGGGGAAAATTCCCTGAAAATACTTAATAGGTTCACGCCATCTATGTCCACCCCACCTTAATACTATGTCAGCCTTAGTATTTGTTAGGAAAATTAAAACTTGCTACGATGAAATCCTATTGCCCTTTCTCGTCTCCACAAGATGTCCACATATATGTTTGTTCCTCTAAATCCCGTTGACTCTTTGGGACCCTACAGCACAACCCGATAATGTCATCATCACTTTCTTATGCTTTAGCTCCGCCCACAAAGCCTTACTGGATGATCCTTCAATTATTTTATTTCTGATCACGGCTGTGATACTCGTCTTGATCAAAAATGCATCTCGGCTCCCCTCCTTCCACCATTTCTGTTCCGCCGAGAGCACCTTCACTCTGGCATATTAAGCTGCCATTCCTGTCCCAAATTGAGGCATGTTTCTGTAATGGCAAAAATATCCCAGTCCCTTTTTTTAAGATTACTTTCCGTGTGGAAACAGGCACTTCGGCGCAACAAGTCCACACCAACCCGCCGCAGCGCAACCCACCCAGACCCATTCCCCGGCATTTATCCATTCACCTAACACTATGGGCAATTTAGCATGGCCAATTTACCTAACCAGCACATTTTTGGTCGGAGGGAGGAAACCGGAGCACCCGGAGGAAACCCACACAGTCAGTCACCTGAGATGGAAATTGAACCCGGGTCTCTGATACTGTGAGGCAGCAGTGCTAACCACTGTACCATCGTGCCGCCCATGTACCTTGCCCTGAGTTCATCATCCTCACCGGAAACAGATGTAATTTTATCGAACAGGCTTCGAATACTCCCTGTCGTGTTCCAACCTGAGCTCTCTCTTCACTTTACTGTTTCTGATTGCTGTATCTCCTTCCAGCTCGCATTTGCCTCTCCCAGCCCGCGCCCCAGCCAATCTTGTTGAAATCCTCCCTTTTCGCACGAGCAAACGTCCCCTCGAAGATATTGGTACCCCTCCAATTCTGGTCCAAACCATTCCGCTTGAAAAGGTCATTCTTTTTTTCAGAGATGATCCAAATGGTCTGAAAATCTGAATCTCTGCCCCCTGCAACAATTCTTTAGCCACGCATTTATCAGCCACATTCTCCTATTCTTTCCCTCATTAGCACGTGTCATTGGAAGTAAACTGGAGATTGCCATCATCGTGGTCCTGGTTTTTAGCTTTGTTTCCTTAGCACTCTCTAATCACTTTGCAGGACTGCATCCCTATTTCTACCGATGTCATTTTTAGCAACGTGCACAATGACATCTGGCTGCTCACCGTGCCCCTCTTGAACGTTATGCAGCCACTCTGAGAAATCATGGACCCTGGTACGTGGCAGGTGACACACCATCCTAGATTCCCATTTGCAGCTACAGAATCTCCTGTCTACCCCTCGAACTATTGAGTCTTTACTTCTGAATTTATTCTGCTTACACAAACTGCTGGCAATGGGGTTCTTACCTGGAACAGTTGGATTTGGATTAATTACTTTGATTCAGGCAGTGGGAAGATACCAATGAACCCTCAACACGAATCTTCCATGAGGTGTAAAGGCGAACTTTGTTTTAGCTCGCACACGTTGCTATGATGAGGAATCGGGAAAGAGAAAGGGAGCAATAGACAGTACCTTCTCAGATAGGTGCCATTTTCCAATTTTAAATCAGCAATGTTATGAGACCCCAAACTGGACCACGTGAGGTCTCCCTGAATATTTTCTGAACTATATGACTACATCATATTCTCTACTCCATGCAAGTGCATCACTGCTGCTGTCGTACACCAAAACATTTCATTAACAAAAAATGGCCCTATTTGATTTGAAGGTGTGTTTATATGTGTTCATATGTGCCACCCTAAGTTAAAAAAAATGTTTTCACAATATCTGCGTTAAAATGAATGTGGTTAATTCTAAAACAAATCCAGAAGTTGCTGGATATGTTCAGAAGGTCTGGCGGCATGTATGAAGAGAACGCATAGGCAACCTTTTGGGTCCACTGACTTTTCCTCAGAAGATGTATTATCCTTAAATTTATGTCCAGTTTTATTCTCCACATAAGAGGAAATATCCATCAGGTGTTCGCCAACTGCACTCTTCTTAAGATCTTATATGTTCAATAAAATATCTCGTTTTCAAGCCTAAAGTTTTAATTTTTCATAAAATAATGCCTTTATCCCAAGAACGAATAAATAGAAACAGTTTGAAAAGTCCTGAGAATAATTTGGACTCTTTTGTTCAGTTTCAGGAATTATAACAACACACAATGCATCAGATGTGATTTCAGCAATGACATGTTCTAATGCAGAAAATAAATTGCTCGGATCATACACGATACCCCTTGCACCAAACAACATCATTCCATTTACACTCGAAATCGCTTGCCCAATGCTCAGAGTAACGTCATGTGCTTCATGTACCCAGACACGCAAATCCCTCGACACTATCGAGTTCTGCATGCTCATCCAGTTAAATAATTTTCCGTTGGTTTATCCTGTCTGCAAAGCACAAAGCTCCCAACAACAACTTTGTACTTTT
>NW_025213670.1:0-667 GCF_004010195.1 Chiloscyllium plagiosum | reverse complement strand
TTGGTAATTGCGTTATAGCCAACTCATGTTTTAAAAGTTCATGCTTTAGAAACAACATCCCCAATTTGTCAATTGCATTCACAATACACACATTATAGCAGAACAACCTGTAATTAATAAGCTCTTTTTGTTTATTCAAGAAAGGCTTGCTAAATTGACTCCTTTTTAATGCACATGTTCATTTCATCTGGAAGACGGGTAACCACAAGAAAAGCACCCTTTCTAAATTAAACCTATTGCAACCAACTAATGGGGTAGATGATAAAAAAAGGGGATGGAGTTCATCTCTACTAACCAAAGAGCTTAAAGGTTTGAGGATTCCATCTGGAACTGTGTCAGCCTGGTGAATCTTACCTAGGGTCTGGACATTACACTATGATTACCAATCCCATAAATATATGCCCAGGACTTCTCAAATACTAATCAGAAGTTGGCACACTGATTTGTCAATCTCATGAAAATTAAAACCTATTTCAATTAACTGACTTGTGAAAATCTTGGGAACCTAGGTTCAAATTAAACAGACTTTAGCATTGGAATGACTTATGTAATAACTTTTTTGACAAAAAGATACCTGCCCCACCATGGTCTCCCAGCAAGGCCCTCTGGGTACAATTGCAGGATCAACATCTAATGGAGGACGCGAAGTTGAGTTCTCCAACCAAGT
>NW_025213669.1:33939-35000 GCF_004010195.1 Chiloscyllium plagiosum | reverse complement strand
GAACTGATCATTGACTTTAGGACAAAAGGAGGAGGCCTTATCTACATTAAAGGAGTTGAGTTGGAGGAACATG
Organism: Chiloscyllium plagiosum; assembly: GCF_004010195.1. Classification (NCBI taxonomy): domain Eukaryota; kingdom Metazoa; phylum Chordata; class Chondrichthyes; order Orectolobiformes; family Hemiscylliidae; genus Chiloscyllium; species Chiloscyllium plagiosum. The sequence continues at coordinate 34,927 of NW_025213669.1, read as the reverse complement.
GAGTTCCCAGGTATGACGATAACCATCTATCCTGGACCTCCCACGTAGATGTGACCGTCAAGAAGGCACCACACCTCTTCTTCCTCAAGTGGTCTAGGAAATTTGGCATGTTCATAAAGGCCCTCACCAACTTCTACTGGTGCACCATAGAAAGCATTCCATTAAGGTGCATAACGGCCTGGTACGGCAACAGCTCTGCCAAGACCATAAGAAACTACAGAAAGTTGTGTGCACAGCCCAGACCATCACAGTAACCGACCTCCCACACGTGGACTCCACTTACATGTCTCGTTGTTGCAGAAAGGCTGTCAACCTCATCAAAGACACCTCCCACCCTGCTAATGTTCTCTTCCAACTTCTTCCGTCAGGCAGAAGATACAGAAGCTTGAACACACACAGTAACAGTTCAAGAGTAGCTTCTTCCCTGCTGTTACGAGACAACTGAATGGACTTCTCTAATTTCTAATAATGTTGATCTTACTAATGATGATCTTGGTTTGTGGACCTCCCATGCCACTGTAACCTTGTATGCCTCACTCTGTCTAAGCTCCCATTGATCTGTATGTCCTTGATTGCCTGTACTACTTGCAAAACAAAACTTTTCACTGTGGCCACAATAAATCGAATCAAATCAAGGCAAATGTCCTGAGGAAAGAATCCCAGTCTGTCAGAAATATGTAAATATTTCTCAGAGCCTGCTCAAACTGTAAGCGTTAGGTGGTGACTTCAGAATTCAGGTAAAATATACAGTTCTACTTGCCTATGTCCAAAGATTTCATTATTGGAAAATGTTCATTGAACTGGCAAACTACAATTCTTTTCTTTTAATTTATCCCTTAACTGTGTTTGTCTATCGTGTGTGTGTGTGTGTCTGTGTCTGTGTGTGTGTGTGTATGTGTGTGTGTGAGTGTGTGTGTGTCTGTCTGTGTGTGTGTGAGAGTGAGTGTGTCTGTCTGTGTGTGTGTGTGAGTGTGTGTCAGTCTGTCTG
>NW_025213669.1:22539-25240 GCF_004010195.1 Chiloscyllium plagiosum | reverse complement strand
TATCTCTCTCTTTGGTCTCTATCCCCACCTATCATTTACTCCTTAACCCCTACCTTCTGCTTAAAACCGGCATTTTTTTCTCAGTAACATCAGTTCCTGAGGAAGCGTCACTGGATCGAAAATGCGAACCGATTTCTCTTCACAGATGCTAGCAGATCTGCTGAGCTTTTCCAGTAATTCTGGTTGCTGCATGTGATTTACAGCATCCGCAGTTCTTTTGGTTCTAATTTACCCGGAGTATCTAATTCAGGTCCAGCAGACTGAAACAGTGTTTATCAACCTTCCCAGTCCACACTAACTCCATCTCTCTCCCAGTATCTGTTGTCTCTCCCACTCCTTCACATTCAGTCCCCCCTCACAGTGACACTGCGGCTGCAAAGCTGATGGTCATGTGTTGGCCTGCTGGACCCACCCCTCATTCACTCACATTGGCCGGAGGACCACACCAACTCTCCTATTGGTCAATCAGCCAGGCCCCATTGTGACCTGAGTGGTGGGATCCTCCCAGGTGCATCAAAGGCTGAGGGGTGACCTCAGAGGTTTATAAAATCATGAGGGGCATGGGTAGGATAACTAGACAAGGTCATTTCCCTGGGGTGGGGGAGTCCAGAATGAGAGGGCATGGGTTTAAAATGAGAGGGGAAGAATTTAAAATGGATTTGAGGGGCAATTTCTTTTCCCCACTGAGGTTGGTGCGTGTATGGAATCTTCTGTCAGGAAGTGAAGGATGTTGGTACAATTATACCATTTGGCATCTGGATGGGTATATGAATAGGAAGGGTATAGAGTGATGTGTGCCAAGTGTTGGCAAATGGGTCTAGATTAGGTTGGGATATCTGGTCAGCATGGTCCAGTTTAACCAAAGGCTTTATTTTCATGCTGTACATCTCTACGGCTCTGCCCTGTGATGAGCTTCATCATTCACAGTGAATGGGTCAGTATCACAGAGCACAGGGGCTGGAGGCTATTCCGCCCATTGGGGCTGTACTCTCTCCCTCTGGAGATGGTGCCAGTCAGTCCCAACTCACCTCCCATTTGGACATAGCCCTCCAAATCCTTCCTTAAAAATGTTAAATTTCAAATTTGTTTTGACAATAACTACTGAATCTGCATCCAGCTGACTTTCAAACTGTTCCAGATGCTCAGAACTTAGTGAGTAAAATAATCTTCACATTTTTCTTTGCATTATTTGCCTGAAAATAGTTACTAAAAATAGTGACGTTAAAAACTTCTCACTCTGTCTCTCTGTAAATGAAATACCCTGGAAACAAATCAACTCCTGGTCGAAATCACTGTTTAACCTTCTCAGCTCGAAGAAGAATTGTCTGACCTTCTGCTAACTCTCCATAAAAGAGAAACCTATCTTAATTTTAATTTATTAGTGCCATAGAGATGTACAGCACAGAAACAGACCCTTCAGTCCAACTTGTCCATGCCGACCAGATATCCTAAGTTAATCTCGTCCCATATGCTAGTACTTGGCCCATAGCCTTCTAAACCTTTCCCAATCACATATCCAATGAGATGCCTTTTAAATGTTGTAACTGTACCAGCCTCCACACTTTCTCTGGAAGCTCATTCCATATACATACCACGTTCAGCTTGAAACTTTGCCCCTAATATCCCTTTTCAATCTTTTCCCTCACGCCTGTGCTTTCTAGTTTTGGACTCACCTAAACATGAATAAGACCCTGGCTGTTTACCCTATCCATGCCCCTAACGATTTTATCAACCTCTATGGTCACCCCTCAGCATCCGATTCTCCAGTGAAAACAGCCTCAGCCTATTCAGCCTCTCCCTCTCGCTCAATCCTTCAACCCTGGCAACATCTTTGCATCTTTTCTGAATCCTTTCAAGTTTCACAATATCATTCCAATAGCGTGGAGACCAGGACTGAAAGCAGAATTCCAGAAGTGGCTGAATGAAAGTCCTGTACAGCCGCAAAATGACGTCACAACTCCTGTACTCAATGCACAGACCAATAAAGGCAAGTACACCAAACACTTTCTTCACTACCCTGCCTATCTATGATTCCACTTTCAAGGAACTATGAAGCTGCACTCCAAGGTGTCTTTGTTCAGCAACACTCCCCAGGACCTTCCCTGATTTGCTTTTCCAAAATGCAGAACCTCACATTTATCTAAATTAAATTGCATCTGCCACTCCTCAGCCAATTTGATCGGAGTCTCATTGTACTCTCAGGTAACTTTGCTGTCCATTGCACCACCAATTCTGGTGTCTATTGTAAACCTACTAACCATAGCTCCTATATTCACATAGAAATCATTTATATAAATGGCAAAAAGCAGTGGACCCAGCACCCAGCCTGACAGCATATTGCTCATCACAGGCTTCCAGTCCAAAAAGCACCCTCCACTATGACACTGACTGCTCAGCAAGGTTAGAGCTCATAGAATACAGGGAGAACTAACCATTTGGATACAGAACTGGCTCAAAGGCAGAAGACAGAGGGTGGTGATGGAGTGTTACTTTTCAGACTGGAGGCCTGTGACTAATGGAGTCTTATAAGGATCACTGCTGGATCCATTACCTTTCGTCATTTATATCAATGACTTGGACGTGAACATAGGAGGTATAGTTAGTGAGATGACACCAAAACTGGAGGTGTAGTGGACAGTGAAAAAGATTACCTCAGAGTACAATGGGATCTTGATCAGATGGGTGAATGGGCTGAGGAGTG
>NW_025213669.1:0-956 GCF_004010195.1 Chiloscyllium plagiosum | reverse complement strand
ATTTGCCAGCACTTGACCCATATCCCTCTAAACCCTTCCTATTCATTTATCCATCCAGATATCTTTTAAATGTTGTATTTGTACCAGCCTCCACCATTTCCTTTGTTAGCTCGTTCTATAAACATACCACCCACTAATGAAACAAAATGCCCCTTCTGGCCCCTTTTAAATCTATCCCCTCTAACCTTAAAGCTATGCCCTCAAGCTCTGGACTCCCCCACCCCAGGGAAAAGACCTAGTCTATTTACCCTATCCATGCCCCTCATGATTTTATAAACCTCTATAAGGTCACCCCTAAGCATCCGACGCTCCAGGGAAAACAGCCCCAGTCTATTCAGCCCCTCCTTATAGCGCAAATCTTCCAGCCTTTGCAAAATCCTTGTAAATCTTACGTTAACTCTACTTTTTTCTCCACAGATGCTTCCAGAGCTGAAAATCTTTCAATAAATTTCTATTTTTGTCTCAAATTTCCAGCATTCAATTTTTTTTGTTTTATCTTCCTATTTCTTCCTGGATAAAGCAAATGTTTCCCATTTTGTAAAGTCAAAAACATAAGCACTTACTTTTACATAAATTTCGAAATAAAGTTGTCTAATTGTGGCCATTATCAAATTGTGCACTAAAATTTGGTTTAATTATTGAGTTCTGATCCTTTTGAAGTTTGAATTGTTCTTGTCTGTTCTTCTGCTAGGCTCTTTCACCTGATTTCATTGCATTTCTTGTTTTCAGCTTAAGCATACATTGGGTTTCCTATTTCTGTAGCTTCAGTAAACTTACTTTTTTGGCTTTTCACTGTTCCTTGTAGCTGAACCTCATTCACCTAATGTCAATGGTGTTGATTCTTGTTATGAGTGGTGAGAACTCTCTTTTACACTCATTTACGTTCCCTTTTGCTTCCTTGTGCCATTCTTCACTATCCCTTAGGGATATCCATCTTAACCTCCTGTAGCTTTGGG
>NW_025213668.1:26527-35000 GCF_004010195.1 Chiloscyllium plagiosum | reverse complement strand
TACGCCGCATCTCCTTGAACAAGGAGACAATCCACTCACGAGCTTCCCAGATGTCCACTTATTTTGAACAATGTCCTTTTTCTCCCCCCGCCCCCGTTATCCAAACAGCCCTCACTGCACCCCCTCCATTCCCTGTTCCACAACTTGAAACCCCCCACCCCAATGCAATAAAGACAAGGACCCTTCGTCTTCCCTTACCACCCCACTACTCTCCATGTCCAACACATCATCTTTAAACACTTCCGCCCAACTCTACCCAGACTGCTTCACCAAAAACATCTTCCCTTCCCGATCCCTCTCTGCATTCAGCAAGGAACACTCTGACAGGCTTTGGTTTGTGCCACTCTCCCCACCGAACCCCCAGGTACCTTCCCCTGCAACCGGAAAATATGTAAAACTTGCTGATACACCACCCCCCTCACCTCTATCCAGGGCCCTAAAGTTCTTCCAGGTGAGACAGAGGGTCATCTGCCTCCTCTTCCAACCGAGTTTACTGCATCAGGCATTCCCTGTGTGGTCTTCTCTACATTAGGGAGACCGAACATAAACTTAGGGAATGGCTCACCGAGCATCACAGCCGGGTCTGCCGGGGCCAACCAGACCTCCCAGTCACCACCCATTTTAACTCCCCTTTTCACTCCCTTTCTGACATGACCATCTTTAGCCTCCTCCATTGTCACAATGAACGACAGCACAGGTTGGAGGAACAGCACCTCATCTCCCGCCTGGGCAGCCTACAGCCCGGAGGACTCAACGTTGAGTTCACCAATTTCAAACAACCTCCCTCCCCATCCCCTGACTCCCTTCCCAGTCCCTACCCCTCCTTTCCACTCCTCCCGTACATCAACCGGATTCATTCCTCCCCCACCCCCTCCCCCCACCCCAACCCCCGCCAGGCAGGGTTCCTGCTCCCCTTTCCCCTGTCCTCCCTGAGCAGGGTGCCACACCTTCTGCCCCAGCAGCCTCATGCCCACAGTTAAAATCCTGCCCATTCAGGACGTTCCAGGATGACTGGAGATCCGCTCCTGCATCCTACAAAGCTCAGGCAGCTGCCCAAAGGTTTGGTGGATGTGAATGGGATCAAAGAAATGGCAGGATTGAAGCAACCTGAGCACATTGTAAAGCAGCTCCTCACTCAGCACACTCAGACTCCGCTACGTAACACATGCCAGGGAAATCACCACCAGCCCTCTCCAGGAGGGGCAGGGTGATACAGTGGCTCAGTGCTTAGCACTGCGGCCTCACAGCGCCAGGGACCCAGGTTCAATTCCACCCTCGGGCAACTGTCTGTGTGGAGCTTGCACATTTTCCTAGTGTCTGTGCGGGTTTCCTCTGGGTGCTCCAGTTCCCTCCTGTTAGAAACAAAATTCAATAAAATTTAGACGAGACCACCAAAGCTGGAACCAAGACAATTTATTCTACGATCTTGCAAGAAAGGACCCCAATTTCAGAGAGCAATTGAAATGATGATTATTCAAACTATTACACAGTTATACTTTTGAACTACGTGAGGTCACCTCTTCCGATCCCTACATTACCCAATCTTTCTTACTATTTCACCTCTGCCCATCTGTGCTCTACGCCCCATTGCCCCCCTCTTTCCAAGTTGGCAATTTTCCCCCTTGCACGTGCTGTCATAAGGCTAAACTCTTATCTCGATATGCCCTTTGTAACTTCTTCCATTGTCCATAGGTACATTCCACACTTGTACATATATCTTAACAATGCGTCTTTTTCGCGCTTCACTTATATGTTTCAGTAATCTTAGCTTTTTGCTGAAACTTGTTTTAAACCTTATGGTAAAAGGAATTATTTTCTTTAATAAATCTACATTAAAGTTAGTACTTAATTATCCATAATTATGCACTGAAAAGTAGAGATACTCTTCCCTGAATACTTGCAGGGATAATAGTTCTTTTGCTGTACCCCTTTTCTGTATGCTTTTTCTATGTCTGCAAAAACAACACCTTTCTCCATTTCTAACACCTCCCACTATCCAAAGATGTGCAGGTTAGGTGAATTGGCCGTGCTAAATTGCCCACAGTGTTTGGGGATGTGTAGGTTAGATGCATTAGTCAGGAGTATATATGGGGGAATGGGTCTGGGTGGGTTACTCTTCGGAGGGTCGGTGTGGACTGGCTGGGTCAAAGGGCCTGTTTCCACACTGTAGGGGTTCTATGAAGAGACGGAAATGTTTGCGTGAGGAAAAGGTTGGCAAAATAGCCCTGAGGAGGGTCTTTATTCTGAGGCGGTGGGGGCATATTTTCTGAGAATCCTCCAATCACACAAGGGGGACATTTTCCCCGAAGCTTCTACCTGAACTCTGTGAACCAGGATAGATCTGGATAGGAACCCGGGATAGGTGTGAAGGTATTTAACCTTAATTCAATTTTTAAAAACTACACATTATTCCATCTGGTCAGACTGTTTACTGCTGCGCCTGGAACTGGACAGTTTGCAACACAGGAAGTGCAGGCATCACATGGCTGCCTACAGGAAGTGACAGAGGAGGCCAGGTGTAATCAGGGCAACCATTGCTGTGTGCTGCTAATACTGAGGGCTTCACGGAACAAAACCAGAAAGCTTAAATCTGTTAACAAAATGCAACTTCCTTACTGTTTCCAAAACACCTTGGTCACAGAGGCCGAAAGGCCTGTAAATGTAGGGAAGCTCTCAACTTGATCCATTGGCCAAGGATCTGATAGTGAGCAAGCTCAGTTTGGCAGGGAATGATGGGAAAGAGGAGAGAACGTACCCCTCATGTCAGACCATGGAGTCTGGGACAGGAAGTGACAGCTGGACTCTCTCTCAACATTGGTGACACCCAGAATTCCTGAGAGTGAGGGTAAAGCTGTCTGGAATACTTTACCCAAGTGGGGGATTCTGGCTGAATTGGAACAGGCGAAGTGAATCTGATCACTTCAGATGCTACGCTATGAAGCAACTAACCCGAGTGAGCTGATCAGCATTGAGGTTCAGACAATGAACACGGGGTTGAACCTTGAACCTTGAAGCCCCCCCCTCGATTGTGACCCTCGGTGTCCCAGCACCAAGAGGCAGCTTGAGCTGGATTATTGCCTTCCCCTGGGGTATGGTTTTAGCAGCGAGAGGAGAAGGGGGGCAAGGTGGGACGTGGGGGGGGAGAGGTGCGAGTGTGGGTGGAAAATGTTGACTGGGTAACTTGCTGCCTTGTTGACCCATTCGAACCTTGGTGGGGGTGGGGGAGGGAGCTTTTTACTTGACCACTCACTCCTCAGCCCCATTAAGGGGTTAATTTTGTCTTTGCACTGCAGTAAGGGATTGGGAAGATATTTAGGCTCCATAGTTGGTGATGTTGTGGGGAGGTGGGGGATACACTAATTTTCAGGGGGCGAAGAGTGGGGGTACCCTGTGTGTATTGGGAGCATCCCTCCCTTTGTACCACCCTGACTATTGTTACGACATGGGTAAACCCTCCTGCTTAATTTAAAACCAGCAACCCAGAAAAGATTTAAAACCAGCAACCCAGAAAAGATTTATCCTGTGTAGTAATTTGAGAGGCCAAGAACCAGTTAAAGTAAAAATTAACAACTTTATTTCTTAAAGTATAACAAAGAATAATTAACTAACAACTATTTACAACTTCTTCCTCTAACCTATCTTTTACCTTCCCTTCTAGACCAATAAAACTCCCAATTAAGATCTACAAAATAACACTTATTATCTCAAAACCAGGCCACATTCAGTTTTCTCTGAATTCCTGTCTTCTTCTTCGGAAGTCTGCTTCACAGGTTACTGATTGATTCAGGTACCTTTAAGAGAGCTATATTCTGGGTAGTGTGCAGATGTCATTGGCTTGGCAGTTCTCCTCTCAACTGTTAAATTTCCCCCGGTCTTATACCCCCAAAGCATCGGATTGTGTCATTGGCTTTTAAGATTGTCAATATATTCAATTCAAAGTCGTTTGGAATTTGGTATTTTTCGGTGCATAATTTAAACTGATTGGCCTAATTTGAATCTGTTTTGTCATTTCTGAGCAACCAGCTACCCCAGCAGCTGGAGCACATGTTACATTGTGTCTTATTGAGAATATTTGGTGCTGTCACTGCTGTCTTTATCTCTTTTAAAGGTACAGTACACCCACATTTTCATAATACCTCCCGCCTTCAGAAAAAAATGAACCATCATAATGAAAAGATGACTTCATTTCTTTTTCTCTACTTTTTAAACACATTACCCTAGCATATAGATAACTTTAATATAAGTTCATTTTAACTCCTTCCCATATACCTGTATAAATATAACATTAAATAAAGACAAATCTCATCTCAAATCCATGATAGCCGCCTGCGATTATATTTTTCCAACCTGCAACATGTATAATTTTTAAATTAAAAGTCTATAACATAAGACTCCAGCGAAATAGTCTGCCTTTCTCCACAGCTCCACCCCTATCACCCTCCCCTCCCCTCTCAAGGGTGCCCATCCATCACTAATTGACCTGGGCACCACTCACAGCTCTCACCCAGCCAGCAACTCCCACTTCCCATGAATGAATGGGATGAATTAGATTGGTCAGTGGCTCTTGAGGACAGGAAGTCCTAAATTGAGGAGGCAAGGGGAACACTTGAATGAGACACTGCTGAGGGGAAGCCTTTCTTAAAGATGGCCATCGGGTGACCAGTTTCTCCATTGTGTGGGACAATCCCCTCTCCCCCAGGTCAGCCCCTGGTATTACTGTGGGGATTCCCAGAGCTCAGCACAACCAATCAATGCAATGGTTTTTGATGTGTCGTCATGGTTATGATGTTGGAACCAGGGATCTAATTTGTGAATAGGAGGCACCCACATGTAGGCAGGAAGTGAACAATTGGGTCAATGGTTGTGAACACTCATGTTTTTTTGTTTAAATCCATGGGACATGGGTGTTGCTGGCTGGGTCAGCATTTATTGACCACCTGCATTTGGCCTTGAGAAGGTGGGGATGAGCTGCCTTCTTGAACTGCTGCAGTGATGTAAGCAGTCCCACAATACCCTAAGGGAGGGCATTCCAGGATTCCGACCCAGCAACAATGAAGGAACGGTGATATATTTCCAAGTCAGGATGAGGAGTGGCTGGGAGGCTTGAAGGTGGTGGCGATCCCACATTCTCTGCTGCCATTCTATTGCTGCGATGGAATGGTCAAGGGTTGGGAAAGAGCTATCGGGAATGGAGCCATCGCTAAATCATGAGGCCAGTCATTATCTGCCCTGAGCCATCATTCCTGCTGATGGAGGCAGCGTTGGTGAGGGGCAGTGCAGAGGGATGGAAGGGGGAGGCAGGGGAAAGATCAGAAGGTATGGGTGGCAGGTGCAATCTCAAGCCATCCCTCACACGGCCTGTCTCACATTGCTGGCTTCCAGGAAGTGATTGCCTCCAGGATCTGCTTTCGTTCTGGTGCCCTGACTTTCAACTCCACGAGGTGCAGCCATGAACTTCTGGCTGACCCCCATGTGTCAACTGAATCATTTCTACATCTTGTCTTTAAATAGCACAGCATGCTGCCTCTCTTGTTTCATTTCTTTGATGCTTTCTGCCAATCAGCTTTGAAAGTATTTTGGTGACTGGGAGATGAGAGTGCAATGTAGATTCCCGACAGTGTGGAAACAGGCCCTTTGGCCCAACCAGTCCACACCGACCCTCCGACAAGTAACCTATGCAGACCCATTCCCCTACCCCATGTTTAACCCTCAACAATACACCAAACCTAGGGTGGCACGGTGGTTAGCACTGCTGCCTCACAGCACCAGGGACCCGGGTTCGATTCCAGCCTCGGGCAACTGGAGTTTTCACATTCTCCCAGTGACTGCATGGGTTTACCTCCGGGTGCTCCCATTTCCTCCCACAAATGTGCAGGTTAGGTAAATTGCCCATAGTGTTAAGTACATTAGTCAGGGATAAATATAGGGTAGGGGAATGGATCTGGGTGGGTTACTCTTCAGAGTTCCAGTGTGGACTGGTTGGGCTAAATGGCCTGTTTCCACACTGTAGGGAATCTAATATAAACCATTAACATACCTCAACACTATGGGCAATTTAGTATGGCCAATTGACCTAACCAGCACAACCTTGGATTGTGGGAGGAAACCCACACAGACACGGGGAGAATGTGCAAACTCCACACAGACTGTGGCCTGAGGCTGGAATCGAACCCAGATCCCTGGCGCTGTGAGACAGTGCTGCTAACCACTGAGCCACCGTGCTTGGGCAGGATAGTAAGAAGCAAGAGATCACAGATGGAACCTCCACCTTCACCCATTCGATTGTCAGCCAGGGTCGAGACAATGTAATGGGGTCTTACTCTAAGCGAAGGAGCTCCTGGATTCATTTCTACGCAAACATTTATTCAGACCAAGCTAACTGAGGACAGGACTACCTAAATTGAGGGGGCGAGGGAAACACTTGAATGAGACACTGCTGAAGGAAAACCTTTTTTAAAGATGGCCATTGAGTGACCAGTTTCTCCAACGTGTGGGACAATCCCCTCTCCACCGAATCAGCCCCTGGGGATCCCCAGAGCCCTGCACAACCAATCAATGCAATGGCTTTTGACGTGTTGTCATGGTTATGATGTTGGAACCACAGGCAGGCAGGAAGTAAATGATTGGGTCGATTACTGCGAACACTCATTTCAACACAAGCATTTATTTGGACCAAGCTAATTAGATTAGATTAGATTACTTAGATTAGATTAGATTAGATTACTTACAGTATTCCTTAGATACTTATTGTATCTAATCTAATCTAATCTAATCTAATCTAATCTAATTGTATAACACAAGCATTTATTTGGACCAAGCTAATTCTATCCATTAACTCTGCAAGAGGTCAAAGCTGGCGCTCTTTCACAAGGGGCTTCACATCCTCGTGTGGGGCTCTGACCTTCCATCACTTACCATGCCCATGTTTATGAGTTCACCGATTACTCTACAATGGTCAGAGTTAACATCTCAGGTCAGAACTGCTCTGAAGAAGCGTCACTGAACCCGAAACACTAACTCTGCTTTCCCTTCCACAGATGCTGACCTGCCCCAACAATTTCGGTTTTGTGTCCGGTTTCCTACGTTCACAACTCTTTGTCTTTTTTGAACCCCCACAGTGGTCGCGATTGAACAAACAGGACAGGGTCAAAGCGGATGCCCCATTGAATCCACAGAAGGTGTCCCTGGTGAAGTCAAATGGCCATTCTGTACAAGGATCTGGATCTTTCTCAGACACCAGGCTGTTGGTCAATTCTTGAACAGTCCAGGCCTGCACATCCTCAGCGTGAGGTAGTGACACCCAAGGGTGATCCCAACTTGGGCTTCGGGCCTTAGTCCATAAGTCCATAAGATAAAGGAGGAGCCTTAGACCATTCAGCCCATCGAGCCTGCTCCACCACTCGATGATGGCTGACATGCTTCTCATCCCCATTTTCCTGCCTTCCCTCCGTATCCCTTCAACACATTACCAATTAAACATCTGTCTAACTCCTCCTTAAATTTACTCCCTGCCCCAGCATCCGCCGCACTTTGGGGTAGCAAATCCCACAGATTCACAACCCTTTGGGAGTAGTAGTTTCTCCGTAACTTTGGTTTAAATTTGCTTCCCCTTATCCTCTCGTCCCAGAATGCCCCACAAGAGGGGGCATCCGCTCTACGTCTATTTTACCCACACCTTGTATCATCTCGAATACCTCAATTTGACCTCCCCTCATTCTTCTAAATTCCAGAGAGTATAGGCCTTTCTTCATGGGACAAACCCTTCATCTCTGTGGTCTATCTAGTGAACCTTCTCTGAACTGTCTCCAATGCCACCACACCTTTCCTCAAATAAGGGGACCAAAACTGTGCACAATACTTCAGGTACCATCTCACCAGTGCCTTGTAGAGTTGTAACAATTCTTCCTTACCTTTATATTCTATTCATTTAGCTATAAAAGCCAAGATTCCATTTGCTTTCTCTATTATCTGCTGGACCTGCATGCCAGCTTTCTGTGACTCATGAACAAGGACACCCAGATTGATCCTTCTGTACTGTAACACCTCGAAGTCGCTTCCCCTTTATCCAACCCCAATGCATGACCTCACACTTATCCACATTAAACTCCATCTGCCACATTTTGGCCCAATCTCCTGACTTATCTATGTTCATTTGTAAGGTTCTTATTTCCTCATGGCTGAAAAATGTGTTGCTGGAAAAGCGCAGCAGGTCAGGCAGCATCCAAGGAGCAGGAGAATCGACGTTTCGGGCATGAGCCCTTCTTCAGGAATGAGGAGAGTGTGCCAAGCAGGCTAAGATAAAAGGTAGGGAGGAGGGAGTTAGGGGAGGGGCGTTGGGAATGCGATAGGTGGAAGGAGGTTAAGGTGAGGGTGATAGGCCGGAGAGGGAGTGGGGGCGGAGAGGTCGGGAAGAAGATTGCAGGTTTGGAAGGTGGTGCTGAGGTCGAGGGTTGGGACTGAGACAAGGTGGGGG
>NW_025213668.1:19595-25460 GCF_004010195.1 Chiloscyllium plagiosum | reverse complement strand
GGGGACTGGGGAAGCGAAAATCATGGAGGAGGTGGAGGGCATGGGTGGTGTCCCGAACGTAGGTGGGGAGTTCTTGGACTAAGGCAGACAGGACTGTGTCGAGGTTTGCAGAGATGAGTTCGGTGGGGCAGGAGCAGGCTAAGACAATGGGTCGGCCGGGGCAGTCAGGTTGAAACGGGTGGTGCGGGGTTGTGGGACTATGAGGTTGGAGGCGGTGGTTGGGAGATCCCCCGAGGTGATGAGGTTATTTCCTCATTACAATTTACTGTCCTGCCTATTTTTGTGTCATCTGCAAATTTGGCCTTCTATCAGTGTTCACTGAGGAGAGGGACATGATGAATGTTGAGATTAGAGATAGAAGTTTGATTAGTCTGGATCACGTTGACATAAGTAGGGAAGATATGTTGGGTAGGCTAGAGGTTACTAAGGTGGACAAATCCCCAGGACCAGATGGGTTTCTCATGTTGTCCCCCTGTACAAGAAGGGTAGTAGGGATATTCCAGGTAACTGCAGACCAGTGGGCCTGACGTCAGTGGTGGGAAAGTTGCTGGAGAAGGTACTGAGGGATAAAATCTATTTATATTTAGAAAAGAATGGGTTTATCAGTGATAGGCAGCATGATTTTGTGCAGGGAAGATTGTGCCTCACCAACTTAATAAAGTTCTTTGAGGAAGTGACCAAGTTGATAGATGAAGGAAGGGCTGTTGATGTCATTTACATGGGCTTTGGTAAGGCGTTTGATAAGGTTCCCCATGGTAGACTAATGGAGAAGGTGATGTCACATGGTGTGCAGGGTGTTCTATCTCGGTGGATAAAGAACTGGTTGAGCAACAGGAGACAGAGAGTAGGAGTTGAAGGGAGTTTCTCGAAATGGAGAAAGGTCATGAGTGGTGTTCCAAAGGGGTCAGTGTTGGGGCCTCTGTTGTTTGTAATATACATATATGATCTGGAAGAGGGCACTGTTGGGATGATCAGCAAGTTTGCAGATGACACGAAGATTGGTGGAGTAGCAGAAAGCATAGGGGACTGTCAAAGAATACAGGAGGGTAGAGATAGACTGGAGAGTTGGGTGGAAAAGTGGCAGATGGAATTCAATCCAGGCAAATGTGAGGTGATGCATTTTGGGAAGTCTAATTCTAGAGCAAATTATGTAGTAAACAGAAGAGCCTTGGGAAAAGTTAATGGGCAGAGAGATCTGAGAGTTCAGATCCATTGTACCCTGAAGGTGGATAGAGTGGTCAAGGCGGCATATAGTGTGCTTGCCTTCATTGGACAGGGTATGGAGTATAAGAGCTGGCAGGTCATGTTAAAATTGTACAAGACATTGGTTCGGCCGCATTTAGAATACGGTGTACAGTTCTGGTGGCCACATTACCAAAAGGATGTGGACGCTTTGGAGAGGATGCAGAGAAGGTTTACGAGGATGTTGCCTGGCACGGAAGGTGCTAGTTATGAAGAGAGGTTGAGTAGGTTAGGATTGTTCTCATTTGAAAAAAGGTGATTGAGGGGGCTCCTGATTGAGCTTTACAAAATCATGAAGGGTATAGACAGGGTGGATAGAGACAAGCTTTTTCCCAGGGTGAAGGATTCAATAACGAGAGGTCACACTTTCAAGGTGAGAGGTGAAAGTTTAAGGGGGTTACACGCGGCAAGTACTTTACACAGAGGGTGGTAGTGCCGGGAATGCGTTGCCAGCAGAGGTGGTAGAGGCAGGCACGGTAGATTCATTTAAGATGCGTCTGGACAGATGCAGGAACAGATGGGGAGCAGAGGGATACAGATGCTTAGGAATTGGGTGATAGGTTTAGACAGTGGATTTGGATCACTGGCTTGGAGGGCTGAAGGGCCTGTTCCTGGGCTGTAAATTTTCTTTGTTCTTCTTTGTTCTATCCCTGTATCCAAGTCATTAATGTAACTTGTAAATAGCTGGGGCCCGAGGACCCAACCCTGTGGCACCCTACTAGTTACTTATTGAAATCCAGAACAAAACCTTTTTATCCCGAATCTCCGTCTTCTGTCCATCAGCCAGTCACCTATCCAAACTAATAAATTATCCTCAATCCCATATGATCCAACCTTGTGAATTAAACTTTTATGCGGCATCTTCTCAAACACTTTCCAGAAGTCCAGAAATATGGCATCTACAGAAACCCCATTATCCACCTTACTTGTTACATTTTTGAAGAACTCTAGCAAATTAGTCAAACATGATTTGCCCTTCTTAAAACCGTGCTGACTCTGACAGGCAGCATTTTGACTTTCCAAATGCCCTGATGTTGCTTCCATGATAATTGATTCAAACATTTTCTCAACAAGAGATGTTAAGTTAACTGGTGTGTAATTTCCCACATATTGCCTCCCTCCGTTTTTGAATAAGGGCGTTACAGTAACTTTTTTTCCAAACCACTGGAACCTTTCCCTGTGTCCAGGGAATTTTGGAATGTTGTAACCAACAGATCCACTATCTCCTCTGCCACTTCCTTTAATATCCTAGGATGCAGGCCATCAGGCCTGGGGAGGAGAAAGTGAGGTCTGCAGATGCTGGAGATCAGAGCTGAAAATGTGTTGCTGGAAAAGCGCAGCAGGTCAGGCAGCATCCAAGGAGCAGGAGAATCGACGTTTCGGGTATAAGCCCTTCTTCAGGAAATCAGGCCTGGGGATCCTGACTGTCCTCAATCCTATAGTTTGCTGAGTACCTATCGATGTTGATTGTTCTCAGTTCTACCTGATCTATTGCCTCGGACTTGTCTATAACAACAAGAATGGTACTATTGTCCTTCACCGTGAAAACTGAGGCAAAATAGTAATTCAGCATCTCTGTCATCTCAGTGCTCCCCAGTATTAACTCTCTGGTTTCATCTTCCAAGGGACCAATGTTCACCTTAGCCACTCTCTTCCCTTTTATATACCTATTGAAGCTTTTGCTATCCTTTCTGATATTTTGTGCTAGTTTTCTTTTGTACTTTGCCTTAGCTCTATTTTAGTATCCCCTTGTTTATGTTTGAAAGTTTCCCAATCTTGCAGCTTGCCACTGGCCTTTGCAATATGCTACACCTTAGTTTTTGACTTTACCTTGTCCTTGACCTCCCTGTTCAGCTCTGGATGGTTTTTACCCCCATTACATCTTCCTTTCTCGCTGGGATATACTTTAATTGTGAGGAATTGAATAGCTCCTTAAACATCTGCCACTGCTCATCCACTATCTTACCTTTTAGTCTTCCCGCCCAATCTACTAGGGCCAAATCTGCCCTCGTGCCTATGTAACTTTATTTATTTCCAGAACACTAGTGTGGGACTCCACTTTCTCAACCCCCACCACCCCCCCACCCTCCAAAACTGAATTGTGAATTCTATCATACGATGGTCACTACTCCCTAGAGGATCCTTAACTATGAAGCCTTCAATACATCTCTCCTCATTACACAATACCAAACCCAGAGTAGCCTGCTCTACAACATACTGTTCCAAAAAAACAATTTCTGTAACATTCAATGAACTCTGCCTCCAGGTTAGCTCCTGATGAAGGGCTTATGCCTGAAACGTTGACTCTCCTGCTTCTCAGATGCTGCCTGACCTGCTGTGCTTTTCCGGTGCCACACCTTTCGGCTCTGATCTCCAGCACCTGCAGTCCTCACTTTCTCCCGATTCCACATCCTGACCTTCCGTGCGTATATCATTCAGCACCCGTTTTAGCAGCACATTGCCTTCCGCACAGCTCACCCATTCTCTCCTGCCCTTAGCTCTTACTTTTACTTATTCAGTTTTACTTGACAGGTTATCCGTAAGCTCTTTGTTTAGCTACCCCTTGCATACCTCTCTCTCACACTCTGGGCTCTATCTCCTCACCTGTCCCCTTGTCCCCTCCTCCTCTCTAACTCCTTTTTCAGCATAAATATCACATTGTCTAATAGCTGTGAAGAAGAGTCACTGGAGTCAAAACATGAACTCTGCTTTCTTCCCACAGATGCTTCCAGACCTGCTGAATTTTGCCAGCGGTTTCTGTTTGTGTCTCTGTGTAAACTCTCACAGCCTGCCTTTCCACCTAATTTTGTGTTGTCTGCAAATTTAGCTGCAGTACTTTCACTTCCTTCGTCCATTAATATATATTCTACAAAGTTATGGTTCTAGCACTGGATCCCCAGTGGTCACAGGTTGCCATCCTGAAAAAAAAATCCTTTATCCCCACTCGCTGTTTCCTGTGCATTAGCCAATATTCTATCCATGCCCACATATCATCTTCAATACCATGGGCTCTTATCTTAGGATTTAACCTTTTGAGAGGTACCTTGTCGAACATAATCTGGAAATCCAAATACAGCACATCTATTGATTCCCCTCTATCCACTCAGGTTGAGACTTCCTTGAAATACTTTAATAAATTAAGTCAGACACGATTCCCCTTTCTTGACACCATGCTGGCTTTGCTTGATTAGATTACAAATCTTCCAAATGTGCTCTCACATCCTTAATAATTCACGCCAGAATTTTTACAATAAAAGATGTTCGGCTATTCAGCTAATAGTCACCCAGCGTTACTCCTTCTGAGTAGGAGTGTCATATTGGCACTGTTCCAATCCTCCGGTACTTACCCAGAATCTAAAGGATTTTTGGATGTACAAGTTGCTGTAATTTGATATCAGGGAGGGATCAATTTCTCACAGGCAAGCTGGGATTGAGGCCCCATAATACAAGCAGTCACCCAATACCTTCCATTAACAGTCTCACGATAGCTGTGTACAGCAGGATCTGGCTTGTTCAGTTAATATTTTCCCTGTTCCCCTGGGACACGGGCATGATTGTGGCTCTTCTGGCTCACCACAGCACTGAGCGGGCGATGAACCTGAGTCAGGGAAACCTACTTATTAAGGAAAATACCACAGCCACATTCTAAACCAAAATTCAAAACTTTCCGGGTGGTGCAATTTGCATGATTACCAGAAAGCTCAAGCGTTAGGGTCCAATCACACTGGCACAAAACACCTCAGGATAGCACGTGCTCACAAACATGAATAAGTCTGAAGTGGAGAGGCTGGCATTGGGCAGGGGTGGACAAGGTCAAAAATCAAACAACACCAGGTTAGAGTCCAACAGGCTTATTTGAAGCTTTTAGAGCTTAGCTCCTGCCTCACGCATGGTATGATAGGGAGGTGTAAGACACAGGATTTATTTATAAGCAAGAAGTGAATAACTTTAAAATGAGCTGGCCTTGTTGAATCATTTAATCGGTTAGGAGGTGGACTGCTGATTAAAATACAAAATCCAGATTCCTTTCAAGTTTTGTCCCTAGATAGTTAAAGGTCTTCTCAATGTACAAGGGGTGATAGCTCAGGTTAGACAATGCACCTTAGGTATGAGGTTCCGCTTCGGGTCTGTCTGCGTTTTAAGCTGAGGCTGTTTTTTTTTGGACAGAAAAGAATCTTGAATTAAATAATACCTTGTGTGTGTGTGTCAGTGTGTGTGTGTGTGTGTCAGAGTGTGTGTGTCAGAGTGTGTGTGTGTCAGAGTGTGCATGTGTGTCAGTGTGTGTGTGTCATAGTGTGTGTCAGAGTGTGCATGTGTGTCAGTGTGTGTGTGCGAGTGTCCCTGCGTGTGTGTCTGTGTGTGTGCATGTGTCCGTCTGTCTGTGTGTGTGTGTCTGTGTGTACGTGTGTGTGTGTCTATGTGCATGTGTGTGTGTGTGTACGTGTGTGTGTGTCTGTGTGTGTACATGTGTCTGTGTGTACGTGTCTGTATGTACGTTTGTGTGTGTCTGTGTGTGTACGTGTGTGTACATATGTGTGTGTACGTGTGTTTGTACGTGTGTGTGTACGTGTGTGTGTGTCTGTGTACATGTGTGTGTGTATGTGTGTGTGTACGTGTGTGTGT
>NW_025213668.1:14818-19224 GCF_004010195.1 Chiloscyllium plagiosum | reverse complement strand
TCAGTGTGTGTGTGTCAGTGTGTGTGTCAGTGTGTGCGTGCGTGTGTAGTGAGTGAGACAGAATGTGCATGTGAGAGTGTGCGAGAGAGAGAGACAGAGTGAGAGACTGTGTTTTGTGTGTGTTGTGTGCACACATGTGAGAGACTGCGAGTGTGTGTGGGCATTTGAGAGTGCGTATGTGCACATCTGTGTATGTGCGAGTGCGATTGTGCATGTGTGACCACTGGCATGTGTACAACTTAAAACCAGATGAAAAGTTCATAACGATTGACTCACGCCCATATGCCATCTTTCGTTTCTCCATTTCAGCATCAAATTACAAGTTGAATGTCCCAGAGCTTTTGTTAAACTTTAATTCTTGGGATAGTATTTATTGGGCATTCCAAATTACCCAGTGGGCTCAACCTCACGTGGAATTGGCACCAATGCTGGGGAGAGTGGGGTCTACTGGCATGATCTACACCTGAATGGTCTTTAGATGTATGTTCCTATAAATTGCATAACTAGGAAAGAAGAGGGTTTGAAATAAAATTGTGAGGGCAAGAAATCAAATGTGGAAAAACGAGGTATATCAAAGAGTAGAGACAAAGTAAGATGGTCATCAACAATCCCTCCTGGTCCACCCACGTTGATGCTACAGTCAAGAAAGCACAACGACATCTCCTCGACTTCCTCAGGAGGCTAAGGAAATTTGACATGTCTGCACCAATTTTTATAGATGCACTACAGAAAGCGTTCTATCCACAGGTCACAGCTTGGTATGGCAACTACCCTGCCCAGGACCACAAAAACCGACAGAGAGTTGTGAACACAGTCCAGCCGATCACACAAACCAACCTTCCACCCATTGACTCCATCTGTACTTCATGACAGGCAGCCAACATCATAAAAGACCCCTCCCACCCTGGTGAGAATCTCTTCCAACCTCTTCTCTGCTGGGCAGAAGATACAAAAACTTAAACACACGTACCAACAGATTCAAGAGCAGTTTCTTCCCCGCTGTTAACATGCTTTGAATGGATGTCCATAATTTATAATTTAATGTTGATCTTTTTTGTGCACCATCTCTGCATCTGTAACGTTGCGTTCCTCACTCTTGTCCATTACCCTTTCACACTTTGTAAGGTATGATCTGCTTGTATTGTAAGCAAAACAAACTTTGTACTGTACCTAGGTACATGTGACAGTAATGTATCAAAAAAGAAAATAGTAATATGGGAAACAAGAGTAAAGGGAATAGCAAGAAGGGACAGGAAGGGGGAAAAAAGGGAATCAAGACTAGATTATTACAAAGATAAAGGCTCTGTATCTGAATGTGTGCAGTATTCATGCCAAAGTAAATTAATTGATAGTGCACTACAAGGTGAATAAATATGATTAGATAAACATTACAGAGATGTGGCTGCTGGATTACAAGGATTGGGTAGAGAAAATTGCTGGGGAACTGAAATTCCGAGGAAGCTCGGTAAGGGTTGAGGGGTAACACTGTTAATCATGATGTGGAGGAGTGGTGTGGGACTGGGGTGGACAAAGTTAAAAAGCACACAACACCAGGTTATAATCCAACAGGTTTATTTGGAAGCACTAGCTTTTGGAGCACTGCTCCTTCATCAGGTGGTTGGCTAAGTGCTCTGTGTTGTGATCTTTTTTAACACTTAATCAAGGATGGTAATGATATGATAGTTAGGAATTACCTTGTTTCAGGTGATCAGGATACAGAATCAGTTTGGGTGGAAATGAGGAAAAATAGGGTAAAGAAGTCACTTGTGGGAGTGGTCTACAGACTCCCCCCTAACCATAAGCACACTGTGGACAAAGTAAACAAGAAAAATAAATTGGGTTCTTGTGATAAAGGAATGGCAAAAATCATTGGGGAGTTTCACCTACATGTAAACTGCACGATTAAATTGGCAGGAGCAGCTTTAAGGAAGGGATTGTTGAACGCTTTTGAGATAGTTTCTTCGAGAATGAGTCTGAGACTGACCAGAGAGTGGGTTTCAATAGATTTGGCATTATGTAATGTGACAGGCTTTAAGAGTTCAAGCACCCTAGATAGCAGTATCCCCAGGGAGAAGTGAGGACTGCAGATGCTGGGGATCAGTGAAAACATGTGGTGCTGGGAAAGCGCAGCAGGTCAGGCAGCGTCCGTGGAGCAGAAGAGTCGATGTTTTGCGCTTCACCGATTCCTGAAGAAGAGCTTATGCTCGAAACGTCGACTCTCCTGCTCCTCAGATGCTGCCTGACCGACTGTACTTTAGCAGCATCTACGTTACGATTGAATTTTACATCGAGTTTGCAAGAGAGAAAATTAGGGCTAAGATTAGTACTTTTTAAAACCTAAATAAGAGAAACTGTCTGGGCATGAAAGTTGAGCTAGCTGAAGTGAACAGATGTATTAGGCTAAGGGATAGATCAAGAGACACCACAGCAGACATTCCAAAGGATATTTCAAAATACTCAGAATAAATACATTCTTGATGTAAAGAGATATTCTAAAGGGAGGGCACACCACCTGTAGTTGATGAAAGTAGTTGGGGAAAGTGTCAAATTTAAGGAAAAAGCATATCACCATGCAAAGATAAGTCAGCTGATTGGTTAGAATATATAACATACAAAGAAGGATTAATCAGAAGGAAGAAATGAGGGTGTAAAGGGAAATTAACCAGGAATGTATGGATGGGTAGCAAGAATTTGTACAGGTAATTAAATAGGAAAGGAGTAAATAAAGTGATGGACACCTCAAAAGGGTAAGAATTGGAGTTGCCCATAGAGAACAAAGAAGTGGCTGGTTAATTGAACAAATATCTCGCTTCTGCCTTGACTGTTGAGCAGATAAAATCCAGTATGGGTGTTAGATCAGAAGGTGAAAGGGGCTGAGTGAACTTACAATCACAAGGGAAGCTATACCAAGCAAACTGTGGCGTGATAAGTTACCACCTCCAGGTGGACGCCTTCCTGGGCCCTTAAACAGATGGCTGGTGAGGTAGTAGGTACATCAGTGTTAATATTCTTCAGAATCAGGAAAGATCCCATCAGACTTCCCCTAACCACGTTGCGGACAAAGTGAACAAGAAAAAGAAATGGGGTTCTTGTGGCAAAGCAACCCAACCCCACTATTTAAGGAGGGAGGGAAACCTGTTAGCTTGACATCTGCTGTGGGAAAGATGTTACAATCATTAAAGAGATTGCAGCTGCGCACTCGAAAACATTTCCTGTAATTGGATAGACTCAGTAATGTTTTGTCAAAGAGAAATCACATTTAACAAATTGATTGGAGTTCTTTGATGGTGTAACATGCACTGTGGATTAAGGGAAACCTGTCGACATACAATACTTCAATTTCCAGAAAGCATTTGATGAGGTACCTCATCAAAGCTGGAAAATAAAAGCTCACGCCATAGGGTAACATAGATAGAAGATTAGAGTCTAGATTAGAGCGGTGCTGGAAAAGCACAGCAGGTCAGGCAGCATCTGAGAACGTTTTGGGCAAAAGCCCTTCATCAGGAATCTGAGGAGCAGGAAAATCGGCTTTTGCTTTCTCAATACTGATCTTCCATGTGATCCACTCACTCACTTTTGTTATTTAAACGTTTGGTGAATTTATTGCTAGTTTAAGTTTATAAACTTAATTGGCTTATGACATCTCCTTGGACGTCGCTGAATCAGAAGGCTGTGGACTGAAGGAGTACCTAGAGACCTGTGAAGATCATCTAAGCTGACACTTCACTGCAGTATTATTGACATGCTGCATTGTCAAAGAGACAGCCTTTCGGATGAAACCTTCAACTAATGTTCTCTCAGCCTTCTCAGGTAGATGTACAGCATTGTGAAGCACAATTTTAAAATATAGCAAAGTTCTTCCCAGTGTGGCCAATGCTTACATTTCAACCAACATGTAGAGAAAGTATCCAACACTAAGGAGAAGGTGCTAGAAAAACTGACTGGCCTGAAGGTGGATAAAGCACCTGGACCAGATGGACTACACCCCAGAGTTCTAAAGGAGAGTGCGGAAGAAATAGCAGCAGCATTAGTAGTGATCTTTCAGGAATCAGTAGAGTCGGGAAGGGTCCCAAAGGACTGGAAAATCGCTTGTGTTTAAAAAGGGAGTAAGCCAAAAGACGGACAATTACAGACCGATTAGCCTAACCTTGGTCATGGGTAGGATTTTGGAGTCCAATGCGAAGAATGAGATTTCTAAATACTTGAAATTGTACGGTAAAATAGGGCCAAGTCCGCAAGGTTTCATCAAGGGGAGGTCATGCCTGACAAATCTAGTAGAATTCTTTGAGGAAATAACGAGCACGTTAGACCAAGAGGTGCCAATGGATGTTATCTACCTGGGTTTCAAGAACGCCTTTGACAAAGTGCTGCACAGGAGACTACTGAGTAAGATAAGGCCCATGGTG